>NW_006922749.1:63977-122461 GCF_000298275.1 Orycteropus afer afer
TCTCCAATCATAATGCTATCAAATTAGAAATCAACAATAGGAAGATTGACAGGAAAAGAGTAAACACATGGATACTGAACAACACCCTCCTTGAGAAAGACTGGGTAAGAGAAGAAATCAAAATTGAAATTCAAAAATTCTTTGAATCAAATGAGAATGAAAGCAGAATATACCAAAATCTTTGGGACACAGCAAAAGCAGTGGTCAGAGGCCAATTTATAGCAATAAATGTACACATCAAAATAATATGTGTTAACTTGGCTGGCCATGATTCTCAGTGGTTTGGCAATTATGTCATGATGTAATCATCCCCATTCTGTGATCTGATGTGACCAGCCCTGAACTGGCATAAGGGGATTACGTTGGAATGCAATACCCTTGCTCACAGCCTGATCTGATGTAAGGGGATTTTCCCCGGGTTGTGGCCTGCATTACCTTTTATACTGCAAAAGATAAAAGGAGACAGATATGAGGAGAAAAAGAAGGACCTCCTACCACAAAGAAAGAAGAGCTAGGAGCTGAGCACATCCTTTGGACACAGGGTCCGTGTGCTGAGAACCTCTTAGACCCAGAAGAAGATTGATACCAAGACTCATGGAGATCTCCAAGGAACACTGGGTCCACAGATGTTGAAAGGAAATAAGGACCTTCCACTAGAACCAACAGAAAGAGAAAATCTTCCTCTAGATCTGGCACCGTGAATTCAGACTTCTAGCCTCCTAAAGTGTAATGAAATAAATTTGTGTTTGTTAAAGGCAAAAAATGAAATAAAAGATTCAATGTATGCTTTTAAAGTAAGGTTGACAATACATGGTCATTAATTATTTATAAGAATTAAGGAAAAAACCAGAATTAAGGTTGATTCCTACGACGTTTTTACCTTGAACCAGTAGGTGGTTTGTTTGAGTCTATTTATGAAATGATGAAGGCACGGCAAAAACATATCTTTGTCCTTGGATCAGAATGGAAATGTAGAAATTATAGAGCATAACATTACAGACATAAGGTGGATTTTATGTCATGCACATGACAGGGTGATTGAAAGTGATGATGTTCACCTTTTCTCGTTTTTTGCATTTTTTTTTTTTTTTAAATAAGAGTGATCCTCAGCTAAAAGTAAATGGTGTCAGAAGGAAAGGAGGAGATTTTAGTAAAGAAGAAAGGCATGAAATAACTTGCAGATAGGGAAGAATTTTATTGTAAAATATACGTTAAGGTCAGACAGTATAATTTGACAAATTAAATCTTGTGATCGTAAATTTTCAATTATCCCATGGAATACAAAGGAGCAGTTTTCTGAGGAATAGATTTCAGGATAAGTGTGATAGTTCTCCCCAGTTCATGAATCGGTGAGATCTACCACTTTTAGCTTTAAAAATAGAATGTTCTATTAGTGTGAGAAATTTGGCAATTTCTACAGCTTTCATTTGATTGCTCAAGGATTTGTATACATGCCATTTCATACAAAATAACTTTACTTTTTAATACTGAATCAGAGGTAAATATTTTAAAGTTATCCTAGAGAAAATCCTGGCATACTTAGCAGTTTATATTGTTATTTTACACAGTCGATTGCCATTGCATAGTCAATAAAACACAGGTAAACATCTTCCGGGTATCTCTGCTATCAGCCAAGATTCATTTGACATCGACAAAGATATCCCACACACCAGGTCCTCTTCTGAATCCGTCATGAATTTCTAGCATTTGCCTGTCAATGTACTGCTACAACCGTTTTTTAATTATTTTCAGCTAAATTTTATTTGTGGATATTAATAATATTATTTGATAATTTCCACATTCTATTGGATTACCTTTCCTTGCAGTTGGCACTAATAAGGATCTTTTCCAGTTGGTTGGCCAGTTAGTTCTCTTCTATATTTCTTGGCAGAAAGAAGTGAGTTCTTCCAGCTTTGTATCTCTTTGTTTAATATTGTTCCATCAATTTCTGGAGCATTGTTTCCTGTCAGTTTCTTCAGTGGAGCTTAGATTTATTCCTTCAATATCATTGGTCCTTGACCATATGCCACCTCCTGAAGCATTTGAACAACATCTATGTATCCTTCCATCTTCTTCGTCTTTTTTCTTTCTTCTTTTTTTTTTTATTGTGATTTGGGTTTAAGTTTACAGAACAAATTAATTTTCTGTACACTTTGTCACATACACTTTGTCTCCTGACATAGACTGTAATTCTCCACTTCCTCCACATAGTTACCTTTTCCTTGTATCCTTCTCTCCTATCCACTCCTGCTCCTAGAGCTGTATCTCTGTGAAAACACAACCTTTCTGTTCTCCAATGATTGTTATCTCTAAGTAGTGTATCTACCTGATATTAATGTTCAGCCTGTGTGCCTGTCTATTATTTGTCTGGAAATCACAAGAGTGAGTTCAATTCCAGACCTGAAAGGTAGCTAGGGGACACAGATTCAGGGATCTCACCAGGCTCCATCAGACCAGCAATCCTGGTCTTTTTCTTTTATGATTTTTTTTGTTTTGTTCCACATTGTTTTCCTACCCTATTTAGGATCTCCTGGACTTATCTCCCTCCAAGTGATTGACAGTGGTAGCCAAGCACCATCTAGTTCTGGTCTCATGGTCATATAGGCTGAGGATTACATGGTCTACAAGTCCCTTGGACTAATTGTCTCCATGTGTCTTTTTTTGTTTGTTTGTTTGTTTTTGTTCTTCTTTGCTCTGGGTGAGCAGAGACCCATCATTGCATCTAAATGCCAACTTGCAAGCTTTTAAGATCTTAGTCACTACTCACCAAAGTAAGATGTACAACAGTGTTTTTGTGTAGTAGGTTACGCTGCTCGACCTCGATATCCCCTGTGACTATGGTCCCAAACCCACAAGCCCAACTATTCACTCCCTCTGGGTAGCTGGCTGTGGCCAAGAAGTCAACACAACCTTGTCCTTTGCTGGCTCCTCTATATACCTAGATGTTCTCACAGCACATACAAATATGCTTGTTGAAACATCATCTGCCAAACCTATACATGGTCATGAGCTGCCATCTTCTTTTGATGCTTCCTGTTATTCAATAGTGGGGTTCTGGTGGCATAGTGTGTAAGGCATTTGACTGCTAACCAGAAGGCTGGTGGTTCAAATCCACCAACCACTCCTTGGCAGGAAGGTTCAGCAATCTCCTTCCATAGTGATGCCTCCTCGGAAACCCAAGGAGGGGTCACTGTGAGTCAGATCTGACTCAACAGCAGTGAGTTTGGTTTGGTTTGGTCATTCAATATTTGGTCCATAGAATACATCAATATTGTTACTCAAGGCTTTAATTTTTTCTTCAGTTCTTCCATCTTGAGAAATGCTAAAAGTGTTCTCTTAATTTTTTTAACTTCAGGTCTTTGCACATTTCTTTATAATATTTCACTTTGTCTTCTAGAGCCACACTTTGAAATTTCCTGTTTGGCTCTTCTGCACTTCATTTTTGCATTAGCTTTATTTACTTATTTAAGTTTTTAATTTTGATTTGAGTTTAGATTTTGGTGTAAAGCAGATTCGTTTTACTCTCAACAGTTCATACACATTTTGTTTCACAGCACCAATGAACAATCCCACAAGGCAGTTCTCCTGCCATCTCCTGCCTGTGACCACACCTTGCCTGTGTCCTTTTACCTACACATTTCTGTCCATCTAGCTTTCCCTCTGGGAGCTCTGGAGGTGTAGTGCATAAGACATTTGACTGCTAATCAGAAGGCTGGCAGTTCAAACCCATCAGCCACTCCTCAGAAGGAAGATTGAGCTTTCCTTATATGCAAATGCTGCCCTTTTGATCTCATGATTGACTATTCCAAGGGATGCATCTCCCTGGCATAGATGTTTCGCTGGTAGGTTTTTCTATTATCTGGCTGAGAGCTAATCCATGGTAGTGAGTCAAATTCCAGGCACAAAGAAACTTAGAACCATAGTCTTGGAATTTTCACCAGTCTCTATCATAACAGTAAGTTTGGTCATTTTTATATTTTTGAATTTTGTCCCACATTTTTACTCCCAATCTATCCAGGATCTCCATTTTTTATCCCTTTCTGAGTGGTTGGCTTTGGTGTTGGGGCACCATCCAATTCTTCTGGTCTCAGAGTCATGAAGGCAAAATTTCTCATGGTCCTTTAGTCCCTGGGACTAATTATTTCTAATCATAAATGTCTGATTTTCTTCACTCTTCATTATTACCAAAGAGAAGGGTTTAATAGTTTCATTTTAGATGGCTGCTCAAAAGCTTTTATGACTCCAGTAACTACTCACCAAAGTAAGATATATAACAATATATTTATGTACAGTCTTGTGCCAATTGAGTTCGATGCCCTCAAAGACCATGATCTCGAGCTCACATATCAGGCAACACACTTTCTCAAGGTGCTTGGTTGTAGCTAAGGGGCTACCCCAAACTTTCTCCAGTTAGTTCTATATGTACATGAACTTTTTGTAGCACAGATACATGTAGGAATATCATCAGCCAAATATATCCATGGTCATGGATATATTTCCATTTAACTACTACACCTGATCTTCTCACTTGTCTGCCTATGTATCCACCTGTAGACTAGTGCTTGTTGTTACTGATAATGCAATATTGTGTACATAATAGTATTTGCCTCTCCTGTCTATACCTCTGTGTACCTCTCTTCATCCTCCTTTTTCCTATTATTATTGTGCTGGTTACACACTTTTGTTATATTGCTTTTCCCTTCACCCCTTCCTGGTAACCAAAAAAGTAAAGTTCTTTCTCTGAATTCCTTAAATTTTTATAATAATGGACACATACAATATGTTTCTTTTTGTGATTGACTTGTTTTACTTGCATGATATCCTCCAAGTTCATGCATGTTTCAGATGATTTGAGCATTCTTCATTATTGTTTAATGTTGCATGATATCTGCTGTGTGTATGTACTATGATTTGGTAATCCATTCATCCTATGATGGGCAATTAGGTTGCTTTCATCTCTTTGCTATAGTGAATAATGCTGCAGTGAACATGGGTGTGCATGTACCTATTCAGGTCCTAGATGTCACCTCTTTAGGATATATTCTTAGCAGTGGAATTACGGATCAAGTGATATTTCCATTTCCATCATTTTAAGGAAACCTCATACTGTTTTCCACATCGGTTGCACCATTTAACAGTCTCACCAGCAGTGTGAAAGTTCCAATATGTCCACACCCTCACCAATATTTATTTTCTGCCTTGTTGGATTTTGCTATGATTACTGAGGTGAAATGATATCTCATTGTTGTTTTGATTTGCACCTCTCTAATAGTTGATGATGTTGAGCATTTCTTTGTTTGTTGGCTGCTTGAATATCTATTCATGTCCACTGCCCATTTTTGAATTGGAGTGTTTGTCATTTAGATGTTGAAGTTTTTTTGTAAATTTTAGAATATAAATTTTAAATGGTACAATCACTGTCTTGGATATGTCATAGCCATCCCCTCCCCAATCTGTATGTTCTCTTTTTACTCATTTGGAGGTCTTTTGATGCACATAAGAATTTAATTTTCAAAAGGTCCCAGTCATCTAGTTTATTTTCTGCTGTGTTCTGGTTACCTAGTGCTGCTCTGACAGGAATATACCACAAATAGGATAGCTTAAACAAACAGGAGTTCATTCTCTTACAGTATGGAAGCTTTAAGTCCAAATTCAAGTGCCAGTCTCTAGGGGCTGGGTAAAAGCCCCTCAACCTTGGGGTTCAGCTCTGCCTCCTGCTCTTGGCCCACTGGAGCTAGAGGCTTTTCTTTACTCAGACAGCTGCTAGCTGCTGAGACTGACAAACCCAAGAATGACAAATAAAAAGGAACAGTCTGGATGTTACCAAACCGCAATGTAAGTCATTAACTCAAGTCTGTTGAAAGTCTCAAGGATGGCAGAGCTGCTGAACAATGATGCAGCTATGTGCAGGGTTCAAGCATGCCATAAACTAGAGACCATTCCCAAAGCTGCTTCTTATATACGGGAAACAGACCAGATACACAAAGGCAGCTACTCAGCTGCTTGCAGTAGATTCCACCATGGAGTTGATTGCCAGTCTCATCATGGAGAATACTACATCCAGCTGCCCAACCATTCAACCAGGCCTAGAAAAGTCGACACACAGACTTAATTACCACAAGCTGCTTGTACATTTTGGGTTATGTTTGATAATCAATTTATACCATAATTAGAGCCACTAAGTTTTCCCCTATTTCATGTTTGTTGAGCTTTGTAGTCTTGGGTTATAAAACCCAAATGTAAATGTAATTAAGGTCTTTGTTCCACCTTGAGTTAATTTTTATGTTTTGAGGTTTGGGTCTTGTTCCATCTTTCTGTAAATAGATATCCAAGTTTTCTAGCACTATTTGTTAAAGAGGCTATCTCTCTCCCCACTTAAAAGGGGTTTTACCCTTTTGTTAAAGATTAGCTGTCCACAGAATGGATGGATATATTTCTGGACTCTCAATTCTGTGCCACTGCTCTATTTATCTATTGTTGGATCAATACCGTGTGTTTTGACTACTGTGGCTATATAGTAGGTTTTGAGATCAGGGAATGTGAGACCTCTTATTTTATGTTTCTTCTTCAGTAGTGCTTTGCTTATCTGAGATCTCTTTTCTTTCCACATAAAGTTAGTGATTGATTTTTCTATATTCTTAAAAAAAAAGTTGATAGAATTTGAACTGGAATTGCATTGAACAGATTTTTGCATTTGCTTTTGGTACCCTACATTCTAGAGAAAATTTCAGAATCTCTGCTGACATCCATTTTGGTCTTTTCTTTCTTTCCTGTCTTTCAAAAGACCTCTGAAGAACCTGTATATAGACTAATAGACAATGATTCAAGCAGAATAAGAGGATACTGCATGGTTTACAATCCAGAAAGGTGTGTGTCAGGGTTGTATCATTTCACCATACTTATTCAACCTGTACACTGAGCAAACAATCCAAGAAGCTGGACAATATCAAGAACAACACAGTGTCAAGATTGGAGGAAGACTCATTAAACATCCTATGACATTCAGGTGACACAACTTTGGGTGCTGAAAGTGAAAGGAACTTGAAAAACTTGCTGATGATCAAAGATGACCACATTCAGTATTACACCTCTACATAAAGAGAATAAAAATCCTCACAAACGGACCAATTAGCAACATCATGATAAATGGGGAAAAAATTGAAATTGTCAGAGATTTCATTTTACTTAGATCCACAATCAATGCCCATGGCAGTAGACATCAAGAAGTAAAAAATTGTATTGCATTGAGAAAATCTGCTACAAATAACTTCTTTAAAGTGTTAAAGAACAAAGATGTCACTTTGAAGACCAAGAGTGCACCTTACCCAAGCTATGGTATTTTCAATCACCTCACATGCATGTGAAAGCTGGACAATGAATAAGGAAGACCAGAGAAGAATTGATGCATTTCAATTATGGTTTTGGTGAAGAATATGGAATATGGTGTAACTTTCCAGAAGAGGGAACAAATATATCTTGGAAGAAGTAAATTTGAAATGTTACTTAGAAGTGAGAATGGCCACAGAGAGAGAGAGAGAGAGAGAGAGATTTATTTCAAGTAAATGGATCATGCAGTTGTAGAGGTTGGCAAGTCCCAAATCTGTTCTATGAGTCAAGTGTCAGGCTAGAGACTATTCCTGACTCATGTGCTTGCAGGGTCTAATTAACCTAACATTGGCAGGTCAAGTTCACTGGGTTGCCAAAGCTGGAAAAATCCCAAAATCTGGAGTTAAGGTGGCAGGCTGCTGACTCATGGACCAAGAATCAGAAGTTAGAGGATGATGAGTTGGATGAAGGGTTAAGAGTGTGAGTTTTGCCATAATATTCATATATAATTGATGCAGGCCACATCTACCAAGAAAACTCCCTTACATCAGATCACAGAATGAAGGGTAATTGCATAATATTTTGAATCATGGCCTAGCCAAGTTAACACACAAAATTAAACATCACAGTATACCCCTTGTCAACATGGCACCTGTACACATCTCAATAAACTATACATAATCTGTAAAAAAAGAAATTTTAAAGTCATACTTGTACCTAACATGATACAACTAACATAATTACAACTAAGAACTCTCTCAACCTGTTTAAATCTTATTTTTATAAGTAATGGAATAAAAGAAGGAAGAAAAAATTTATATATATATATATATATATATATATATATATATATATACACATACACATAAATGCATAATAGAACAAGGAAAACTACTGTTAACAATTAGAGTACTCATTTCTGTAACTGGTCACGTGGTCATTGCTTGTATTTAGAAATACTTTCTTCCACCACCCATTATGTGTTCCCTTTGTCATCAGCAAGTTCCTCATGTGTTCATGGTCCTTTGCCAGGTGGTGTGACACAAACCTTTGTTTCTGAAGTGTCTGGGTCATTGAGTCATGTCAGAAATGTATTGCTGTAGTTTTCCATTGATTTTAATCACAGGGCATGATGGTATTAAGTGACATTCTAAGGGATCTCCCGTATTCTAGCCATACTCTTTTTTCACCTCCATTATGTAATATGAACCAATTTTCATATTGATAGTCAGGATCAATCATGCTTGCCAATATAGCAACTCCCTTCCTTGCCTTTTGATCCAGAAGTATGAGCTGACCAAAATGGCCAGGTGGCACTCTTAACTTCAATGGATCAGTTTTGTGTCTCCTGGTAGGAGCATTCTTCCTTTTGGAACTAAGACCTCTAGACTCTAAGAGCATAGAATCATGGGGACAGGAAGTAAAAATTTTGCAAGTGGTTCCCTAAGGATAGTAGTGAGTGGTACCACTCCCATTTCAACCACTTAATTTTCTGTATTCATGAATCCTGCCTATAGGAGAAACAGCACCATATATTGGACACTGATTTAGAGCACATACAGCCTTCTGGAAAACATTGTTCCAACACTGCGTACTATTGCTACTTAGTGGTGTAAAGCCTAAAGGATTTGACTGCTAACCAGAAAGCTGGCAGTTCAAATTCACCAGCCGCTCCTTGGAAGGAAGATTGCGCAATCTACTTCCACAGAGATATGGCCTCAGAAACCCAAGGAGGGGTTGCTCTGAGTCAAATAGACTCAATGGCAGTGAGTTTAGTTTGGTTTAGTTGGTAATGTAACTGTGTCCTTTAGAAGGCCATTCCACCCTTCTATCAAGTCAATTGTTTCAGCGCAACCAAGAACATGGTAAAAGGATTGAATTTCATGAGATTGGGCCCATTGCCACACTTCATTGGCTGTGAAGTTACTCTGTTAATCCAAGGAAATTCTGTTTGGGATATCATGACAGTGGATAAGGTATCCTGTAAGTCCACGGACAGTAGTTTCGGCAAAAGTATTGCATTCAGGAAAAGCAAGTCAGTATTCAGATTAAGTTTGTATCCCAGTAAGAAGAAAACACTGCCCTTTCCAGGATACAATCAGCCAATGTAGTAAACTTGCCATCAGAATGCTTGCTGATCACCCCAATGAATGGTGCTGGTCTCCACTGCTGGCTATTTGGGCACTCAGAAGTGGTTGTAGACAAGTCGGTCTTGGTGAGTGGAAATCCATGTTGCTGAACTTAGGCATAACTTTCATCCTTGCCAACACAGTCATTTTGCTCATGGGCTCCCTGGAAAATGATAGTGATAACTAGAGAAGGAGGATTACTAGTTTCTACAGACCATATTACCCTATCCACTTGACTTTTAAAATCCTCCTATCTATGTCAAGGTCATGCTTTGGTGAACATTCAAATGAGACACAAATATCTTCACTTCTTTGGCCCATTCAGAGAGATCTATCCAGATGCCTCTTCCTCACATATCCTTGTAACAAATTATGTTCTTCTAAGTCCCTGACTGTCCAGCCAAACCATTTGGACAGCCCAAGAATCAATATATAATCACACAAATAGCCATTTCTCTTTATAAGCAAAATAAATTATTATCATGTGTACTTCTGAAAGTTCTTCACACTAAGTTCTTCACAAGTATCTATCAGGGAGATCTCAGATAGGGGCTCCATTGCTGCTACTGTCCAATCAATTCTGAGTGGTGCCGACATATCACACAGAGAGAACCATCTGTATACCAGGTCAAATTTTCTCTTCCTTGGACAACTGATCATAAGTAACTCCCCATAAGGCCATAGATGTAGAGTGGGAAAAGGAATCCTATATGACAGAAGTGAGAACCATGAGTGTACATGAGTACACTGTCACATGTAACTTACTTGTACCTTCAATTCTGCTTGAGCCTATTTTCAGATATACCAACTCAACCAAAACCAAACTCACAACCATCAAGTCAGTTCCAACTCATATCGACCCCTTCTTGGGTTTCCGAGGTGGTATCTCTATGAAGTATATTGCCCAGTCTTCCTTCCAAGGAGTGGCTAGTTGGATTGAACCACTAGCCTTCTGGTAAGCAGTCAGATGACTTAGACACTATTTAATGATGGAGTGCTGCTATGCATGTCCAACTTTATGACTCTGGGTATGACAACATTTAGTTCATGATTGACAACTCAGGCAACATAGTGAGTTGGTGGCCCATAATTGTTTTCTCTCAAGTAGCAAGACAAAAGTTGTTTTACAAAAGGAAAGTACTTATCTTCAGAGAATGACAGTGCTTTGCTCTGAAATCATGAATGTCTTCATTGTGATGCATTAATAGGGGCCTACCAAAGACTCCAAACAGTATCTCTATCTGTCACTAACATTTCAAGCACGATTGGATCAGCCAGATCATGTGGACCAAGAGGTAGATGGCTTGCATGGCAGTCCATATTTGTGACAGAGCTTTCTGATGTTCTGGACCCCACACGCAACTAGTAACTTTCAGTCATCTGTTAAACAGGCCATCATAGCACACTCAAAGGAAGATAGGTTGCCTTCAAAATTCAATGAGGCCCACCAGGCAATGTACCTCCTTTTCAGTTGTAGTAAAGTCTAGAGGAAAATTAATCCTTCTCTTTAGAAGGAATATTTTGATAAGCCCCACACCACTGGACTTCTAAAATTTTCAGAGGAGAAGAAACCTGAATTTTTGTCAGGATAACTTCCCACTCTGTAGCATGAAATCTCATCAATAAATCTAGAATAATTGATACTTCCTTACAAGGTCTAATCAGCACAATATCATCAGTGTAATGGATCGACGTTACATCTTGTGGAAGGGAAAGGCAATTAAGGTCCTTGTGGACTAAACTGGGAGCTCTGGTGGCATAGTGCCTAAGGCATTTGACTGCTAACCAGAAAGCTGGAAGTTCAAATCCACCAGCCAACTCCTCAGAAAGAAGAATGGGCAAACTACTTCCACAGAGATATTGCCTCAGAAATCCAAGGAGGGATCGTTATGAGTTGGATACAACTCCACAGCAGTGAGTTTGATTGTTCTTTTTCCTTTTTTTTCTTTTTTAGTGGACTAAATTATGACATAGGTTTGGGAAAGTGATCTATCTTGAGGTAGGACAGTGCAGGTGTATTGCTGGCCTTACCAGCTGTTAGACTGGGTTCTCTAGAGAAGCAAAACCAGTAAAGCTTAGAGAGAGAGAGAGAGAGAAAGAGAAATTTATCTTAGGAAAATAGCTCACATACTTATATATGGTGTTGTTATGTGTCGTCAAGTCAGACCCGACTCATAGTGACCCCTCATTGGGTTTCCAAGGCAATATCACTACAGAAGTAGATTGTCCTACTTTCCTTCTGAGGAGGGGCTGGTGGGTTTGAACCACCAGCCTTCTGATTAGCAGTCAAGTGCCTTAGTCACTATGCTACCAGAGCTTCACCACTTATATATAGAAGCTGGCAAGTCCCAAGTTCTTGGATCAAATGTCAAGCTGGAGGCTTTTCCTGACTCATATAGCTGCAGGGGCTGATGAGCTAAAGGTTGGTAGGAAATATACTAGCTGTTGACTCCAACAAATGATGAATCCAAGATCTCCAAGTCCAATGGTGGATTGTTTGCTCATGGACAGTTGTAAGCACAACAACAGAATTTGGATCAACAGAAGAGTGTCACTTTTCCCAGGATGTTCACAAATATACTAGAAGCAGGCCAAACACTTAGGGAAAATCCCTTTCAATAGATTGGCTGCTCAAAACATATATATCTGATCCCATCAAGGGAACAACCCACATCACAACTGCTTAAACCGGAATTGTGGTCCAGCCAAGTTGACACACAGCTCCAACTATCACAGTCCACCTCTTGTCAACTTGGCTTGACACACATATTCTTAAACATATATAATCTCTAAATAAGGACAATTATAAAGTCATATTTGTGACTAACATGATACTCTAACACACATACAACCAAAATGTCTTAACCATATTTACATTTCACAGTTCATAACAGAAAAAAATAAAAATATTTGATGCACATATTTAATCATTGTCTTCATTTCTGCAATTGGTCATGTAGTTGTAGCTGATATTCAGAAATACCTTTTTCCACCACCCATTCTATATTTCCCTTGTCCTCAGCAAGCACCTCAGCTGGTCATGGTTCTTTGCCTCATGGGATGACCAAAATCTTCATTCCTGAAGGGGCTGGGCCATTAGTAGTCATATCAGAATTGGGTTGTTGTAATTTTCCATTGACTTTGATCAAAGAGCATGGTACTACTAAGAGGCATATTAAAGAATCTCCTATATTCGAGATATTCTTCTTTACCTCCATTATGTAATGTCAATCCAATTTCACCTTGGTAATCAGGATCTATCACACCAGATAGTACAGTAATGCCCTTCTTTGTCTGTTGATCCAGAGCCATGGGGAAGCTAAAATGGCTGGGTGGCATTCTTAATTTCCATGTCAAGGCAATCAATATTGTGTCTCCAGGTGAGAGTGTTCCTCCTTTTGGGACTAAGATCTCAAGACCAGCAGAGCACAGGGTAGCAGGGACAGGAATCAAACATTTTTCAAGTGGGTCACTAGGGGTAATAATGAGTGATACTTCTCTCGTTTCCACTCTTTGGTTCCTGGACTCGTGAATCCTGGCTATTAGGGAAAAAGAAACATATATTGGACACTGGTTTAGAGCATGTACTGCCTCCTGGAGAACATTGCCCCAACTCTTCAAGGTATTGCTTCCTAGCTGGCATAATAACTGTGTTTTCAGTAGACCATTCCATCATTCTATCAAGCCAGCTGCTTCTGGAGGATGGGAAACATAGTAAGATCAGTGAATTCCATGAGTACAGGCCCATTGCCACACTTCATTTGCTGTGAAGAGAGTCTCTTGATCTGAAGCAATGCTTTGTGAGCTACAATGACAGTGGATAAAGCATTCTGTAAGTCCACGGATGACAGCTTTGGCAGAAGCATTGCATGCAGGGAAGGCAAATCCATATCCAGAATAAGTATCTATTCCAGTAAGAACAAAACGCTGTACTTTCCATGACAGAAGTGGTCCAATGTAATCAACCTGTCGCCAGGTTGCTGGCTGATCACCCCGAAGAATGGTTCTGCATTGCAGACTCAGTGTTGGTCTCTGCTGCTGGTAGATTGGGCACTCAGCAGTGGTGGTAGCCAAATCAGCCTTGGTAAGTGGGAGTCCATGTTGCTGAGCCCATGCATAACCTCCATCCTGGCCACTGTGTTCATGAGCCCATTGAGCAATGACAGGAGTAATGGGAAAAAAGATGGCTGGTTTCCACTGAACATGTCATCCTATCTACCTGATTGTTAAAGTCCTCCTCTGTTGAGGTCACCTTTTGGTTGGCATTCACATGAGACACAAATATCTTTGCTCCTTTGGCCCATTCAGAGAGATCTATCCACATAACTCTTCCTCATACATCTTTATCACCAATCTTCCAGTCATGCTCCTTCCAAGTCCCAGACCATCCAGCTAAACCATTAGCCACAGCCCATGAATCCATATATAATCACACATCTGGCCATTTCTTGTTTCATGCAAAGTGAACAGCCATATACAAGGATCAAAGTTCTGCCCATTGGGAGGATTTCCCTTCACCACTGTCCTTTAAGGAAGTCCCAGAAAGGGGCTGCAGTGCCACTGCTGTCCACTTTCAAGTGGTGCCTGCATATCACACAGAACCTTCTGTAAACCAGGCACGAGTTTTCTCTTCCTCAGTCAACTGATCATAAGGAACTCCCCATGAGGCCATAGATGCAGAGTGGGACAGGGAAGGCAATGTGACTTGAGTGGAGACCATAGGCATTTGGGCTACTTTTATACAACTTACTTGTGTCTTCAGGTCCTGTTTGAGCCCGATCTCTGATATATCACTTCCAATTAATGATGGAGTGCTGCTGTGCATGTCCAACTTTATGACTCTGTGGGTCAGACAACACCCAGTTCATGATAGGCAGCTCAGGCTTCATAGTGACTTGGTGGCCCATGGTTAGGCATTCAGTCTCTACTAAAGCCCACTTACAAGCTGCAGTGCAGTAAATTTCTTAGTGTTGCTTTTCTACCCATAAGTCTTTGTAAACTCCAAGGTGAGATTTTCTATGAGCAACTGAGGAGCTTCTGATTGCTGAAGTTGTCCACCTGGAGTATTTCTGTGGGGAGTGGTGCAAAACAATGTTCTGGGAGGTGCCCACTCTCTCTCAGGTGCTCAGAGTTCTGATGCTATAATTGGCTAGTTTGACCACCCTTCCGGGCTCAAAAGGAGGCCTCCTAGAGGCAGGATGCTCCCTCTGACTGCTGGTTGAGGAAGACATGCTGTGGAAAGAGACACACACCCCGGAAAGAGACATGTGCTGCTGGGAAAGAGGTGCAAGAGACACGCATTGCTGAGTGAGACACCGAGGGACCAGCACTGCTGGGGAAGAGACTGTGAGAGACTCTTGGCTGAGGGACGGTGGGCTGGGAGAGAGACTGAGCATTTTTCCTGAACCTGAATTGTAGCCTGTGGTGCTTCCCTAATAAACCCCATAATCTGTGAGCTTTGTGTGGCCACTGCAGTGAATTATCGAACCCAGGAGAGAGGTGGTGGGTGCTTTGGAAGGAACAGTTGGTGAAAGGGCTGGAGGGAGGCAGCATGTCTGGCCTTGTAGGAATAGGCCTTGGGTTACTGCTGGTAATCCCGTCTTCCTCTTGTGGGATTAAAGGAGGTCAGAACATGTGGCCTCCTTGTCGTTTTTGCACAAGCCAAAAGCTGTTTCTCAAAAGGAGAGTAGTTATCTGCAGAGGATGGCAGGCTTTGGTCCAAAATCCTAAGGGTTTGCATTGTGATTCACCAACAGGGACCTGCCAAAGGCTCCAAGTAGCACCTCTATATACCATAGACACTTCAAGCACCATTGGATCCTCTGGATCATATGGCTCAAGCAGCAGAGAAGCCTGCACAGCAGCCTGAACCTGAACCTTTTGCAGAGCGTTCTGTTGTTCTGGGCTCCAATCTAAGCTAGCAGATTTCTGAGTCGCTTAAAAAATAGGCCACAGCAACACACCCAAAAGGAACATGTTACCTCCAGAATCCAAAGAGACCCACCAGACATTGTGCCTCCTTTTTAGTTGTGGGTGAAGCCAGATCCAATAACTTATCCTTCACTTTAGTAGGAATATCTCAACATGCCCCACACCATCGGACCCCTAGAAATTTCACTGAGGTGGAAGGTGCCTGAATTTTTGTTGGGTTAATTTTCCACCCTCTAGCACACAGATGTCTTATCAATAAGTCTAGAGTCATCGATGCTTCTTCCTTACTAGGTCCAATCAGTATAATATCATCAACATAATGGACCAGTGTGATGTCTTGTGGAAGGGAAAGGTGATCAAGACCCTACGGACTAAATTATGACATAGTGTTGTGGAGTTGATATACCTCTGAGGAAGCACTGTGAAAGTATATTGTTGGCCTTACTAACTGAAGGCAAACTGCTTCTGATGGTCCATTGAAACTGGTATTGAGAAAAATGCATTGTACAGATCAATAGCTGCATACCAAGTACCAGGAGATGCACTAATTTTCTCAAGCAATGAAACCATATCAGGAACAGCAGCAGCAATCAGAGTCACCACCTGATAAAGTTTACAATAATCTACTATCATTCTACAAGATCCATCTGTTTTTTTGCACGTGTCAAATAGGCAAATTAAATGGGTATATTGTGGGAATCACCACCCCTGCATTCTTCAATTCCTTGATGGTGGCAGTTATCTCTGCAACCCCTCCAGAGATGCAGTATTGTTTTTGGTTTACTCTTTTTGTAGGTAGAAGAAGTTCTAATGGCTTCCACTTGGCTTTTCCTACCATAATATCCCTTACTCCACATGGCAGGAACCCAATGTGGGAATTCTGCCAAATGCTCAGTATATCTATTCCAATTATGCATTCTGGAACTGGGGAAATCACTAGAGAATGGGTTTGGGGACCCAGTGGACCCACTGTGAGATGCACCTTAGCTAATATTCCATCAACAATTGTGACTGGTGGGCCACAATGACACTTTGGGTCTCCTGGAATTAGTGTTAGTTCAGAGTCAGTGTCCAATAATCCCCAAAATGTCTGATTATTTCCTTTTTCCCAATGAACAGTCACTCTCATAAAAGGCCTCAGATCCCTTTGGGGAAGTCTGGGAGAAAGATTGACATGATAGATTTTTGGCAATGTAGTGGGGTCCTTCGACAAAGGGACCCATCCTCCCCTTCATTCAAGGGGCTGTTAGTCTGTAAACTGACTCAAGTCTGGGAATTGGCTATGACTCTGTATTCTGGCATTTTAATGTAGGCTGCTGCTCATGGGATTTACAATTCTTCTGTCTATACAGATCAAGTAAATATTTAGTGGGTTTGCCATCTATTTCACTGCTAGGAATACCATGTGGAAATAGCCAATGCCATAATTCCACATAAATCAGAGTATTCTGATTACTGTTCTGACTCTGCTGTCCATTATGGTAACCACACCCACCTTGGCTTTGTAGATTATCTGGTGCCACTTGGCCCCTACTACCATGGGGTCCAATCAGCCCCATTGTAGTTAAATGTCTTAGTTCAATTAGGGCAGTTCCCACTGTCAAATCTGCTTAAATAAAATTGCAATCACAGTAGCCTTCAAGGATGCTAGGGCTCCTTTCACAAATTTATTCCTCATCATACTGATGAAAGGCGTCTCTTCTGGACTCTCTGTCTCCAGGGGTCTAATATGATAAATCCATTCTAACAGCCCAATTTCCCTAAGCCTCTGGATACCTTCTTCTATATTATACCAAGGCAGGTCTGGTACTTCAGCTTGAATTAAGGTAGGCCACCACATAATCTATGCTTCAGTAGGAAACCAAATAAACTATTAGATCCTTTCCTAACCTCTTGAGCTGCAACATTGAATGAAGAATCCATAATTAGTGGAACTAAATCAATAAACTCAGACTGATCCAATGTTATATTCCTTGCACCATTATCTCACACCCTTAGTACCCATTCCCATACATATTCTCCAGGTTTCTATTTATACATGTTAGCAAAATCAAGTAGGACTTTTTGGGTGTAGCATACTACCTCCTTAGTCACACTTTGTATTTCACTTTTTGGAGCTCACTTAGACTTAACTTTAGTTATAGTTCTAGCAACAACAATGGGTGGTTGGGGCAGTTCCTGAGAACATTCAGCAATCTCTTCTATGATCTCTGCCTCAGGCAATGACCCAAAAAGAACAGTTGGGTTAATCCCATCAAACTGAGGTGGAAGGGATAAATTGTTTTATAGTAATACCTTCAGGAGCTCTGGTAGCATAGTGGCTAAGACACTTGCCTGCTAACCAGAAGGCTGGCGGTTCAAACCCACCAGCCACTCCTCGGAAGGAAGGTTGGGCAATCCTACTTCCGTAGTGATACTGCCTCGGAAACCCAAGGAGGGGTCGCTATGAGTCGGGGCTGACTTGACGGCACATAACAACAACAACAACAACAGTAATACCTTCAGATGGGAGGGATTCCACAGAATTTACAGGCTCCATATCCTAATGTTCCTGACTATCTGTTTATATGTCCCCATTCCAGATTTCAGTATCCCATTTTTTCCCAATAAATGCCCTCACTTTAACTTCACACACCATTCTGGGTTGGCAATTTAATTGGCATTGTAATTCAGTCACCCATACAATAAGACTCTGGGTTTGGTTTTTGGAAATATCAGCTCTGTAACTAGAAGAAATAAGGCTTTCTTTCAGAGCACAACTGGAAATATTGAGGTCTTTTATGTGACAGTTAAACTGTGACTCAGCAGCCATGAACTCATCTCTCTCTTTCACTGCTTTGTCTAGTGTAAGCAGGACCAACAAAGCAGCTTCCTTACGTTCCTCAAGCTGACAAAATTTCAGAAAAGTATCAAATATGCAATCACTCCCAGCCTCACTTCTCAAAAGTACTTGATCTATTGGTGGTGTTATTTTGCATATTAATGTTGCCAACTCACACCATGGATTAGCAGGGCCCTCTTTACTAACAGAGGTAAGGTCATCAATGCCTTTACAATTAATCAAATTGGAGAACAAATTTAGGAAGCCATCCTTATGATTTGGTTTCTCTAGAACCACTCCTGGTACCAAATGTGTTAGACTGGGTTCTCTAGAGAAACAAAATCAGCAAATCTTGTATAGAGAGAGAGAGAAAGAGAAATTTATCTTAGGAAAATGGCTCACATACTTATAGAAGCTGGCACGTCCCAAGTTCTTGGATCAAACGTCAAGCTGGAGGCTTTTCCCAACTCATACAGCTGCAGGGGCTGATGAGCTCAAGGTTGACAGGCAGTATACTGACAGTTGACTCCAATGAACAATGAGTCCACATCTCCAGGCTGAATGATGGATTATTTGCTCACAGACAGTTGTAGGCAGCACAACAGAATTCTGATTCACAGAAGAAGAGTGCATCTTTTCCCAGGATGTCCATAAATATACTGGAAGCAGCTCACACCTCTAGGGAAACTCCTTTCAATGGATTGGCTGGCTGCTCAAAACATGTACATCTGATCCCATCATTGGAATAACCCACATCACAACTGCTTAAACCACACAGAAATGTGGTCCAGCTTTGTTGGCACATAGCTCCAACTATCACACCAGCTGAAGGCAAACTTCTGATACATTGAAACAGAGATAGTAAACAATGGATTAGCAAAATCAATAGCTGCATACCAGGTACCAAGAGATATATTACTTTGCTCAAACGATTGAAACCACATTTGAAGCATTAGCTGCAATTGAATCACCACCTGGCTAAATGTGTGATAATTCACTGTCATTCTCCAAGATCCATCTGTTTTTTGCACAAGCCAAATAGTTGAGTTCTGTGAGGATGTGGTTGGAATCATGACCCCTGCATCCTTCAAGTCCTTCATGGTGGCACTAATCTCTGCAATCCCTCTACAAATGGGATATTGCTTTTAGTTTACTATTTTCCTAGGTAGGTGAAGTTCTAATAACTTCCACTTGGTGTTTACTATAATATTAGCACTTAATCCATGTGGCAGAGATCCAGTGAGGAGTTTATGCCAGTTGCTGAGTATGCTTATTTCAATTATGCATTCTGGAACTGTAAAACCACTACAGGATGGGTTCATGAACCCATTGGACCCACTGTGTGATGGTTCTGAGCTAAAACCCCATTAACAACCTGACCTCTATAAACTCCTACTTTTATTGGTGGGCCACAGTAACATTTTGGATGTCCTAGAATTAGTGTCAATTCAGAGGAAGTGTCCAATAATCCCTGGAAAATCTGATTATATGCTTTTGCCTAGTTAAGAGTAATTCTGGTAATCTTTGGGTAGGGCTGGGAGAAAGATTAACTGTATAAATTGTTGGCAGTGTAGTGAGGTCCTTCCTCAAAAGGACCCCTTCATTCAATGGGCTGTCAATCTGTAAACTAGCTCACATTTGGGAATTGATTGAGGGTCTGTGACTCTCTAGTCTGACAATTCAGTTTACACTACCATTCACTTGATCTTGAATTCTTCCACTTGTACAGATCAAGTAATTATTTGATAGATTTCCTCTCTATTTCACTCTTAGACACATCATGTCTAAGAATCCAACATCATAATTTCCTAAGAGTCAGACTATTCTGTTTTGACTTTATTTTCCATTACATTTCACTCCCACTTTGTCTTTGGTGATGAAGTGCCACATTTGGCCTCTACCTTCCTATGGTCCAATTAATCTACTGTAGTTTTTTTTTTTTTTTTTTTTAATTCAGTTAGGGCAGTTCTCACTGTCAAATATGACTTACATAAAATAACAATGACAAAAGTGTTCAAGGATGCTGGGACTCCCTTCACAAATTTGTTCCTCACTTTTGTAGTGAAAGGTGTTTCCCTGTATACTCCATGAGTGGGTCTGTGGGTCAAACCTGATAAATACACTCTAACATGCCAATTTCTCTAAGCCTTTTGATAAAATTTTGTACAGTATGCCAAGACAGGTATGGCATGTCAACTAGATTTAGTATAGGCCACCAGCTAATCTATACTTCAATGAACCTACTAAATAAATGGTTAGATCCTTTTCTAAACTCTTCAGTTGAAACACTGAATGAAGACTCTGTGGTTAGTGGGCCTGTGCCTTTGCTCTCTAGTGCAGCTATAACTGAAATACCACAAATGGCTTTAACAAACAGAAATTTATTATTCTCTTACAATTTAAGAGGCCAGAAGTCCAAATTTAGAATGTTAGCTCTAGGGGTTGGTGAAGGGTCCTTGACCTTGGGCTTTAGCTCTACCTCTTTTCCAAGTCCACCGGAGCTGGAGGATTCTTCTGACTCACACAGCTACCAGCTGCTGAGGCTGACAAACCCAAGATCACAGCACAATTTCAAGACAGGCAGGCAACACAATAGGCCATTGGTTCAAGGTTAATAACAAGATGAAGACTCTGCCAGAGGTGGGTTACAAATGTGCCAAGAAGCTAGAGATCTTCCTCAAGGCTTCTTCATATGTACTAAAAGTAGGCCACATCCCAAACGCAGATAATTTCTTGCTTAAAGCAGATTCCACCATGGGAGTGATTAAAATCTCCTCATGGGAACTAATTATATACAGCTGCCAAGCCTCTCAAGACCATGGTCTAGGCAAATTAAAACACACAACCTTAACTATTGCAGCCCATATAAATAAACTCATACTGATCCAAATTTGTGTTCCTTGCATCATTATACCATACACTTAGTAACCATTCCCACACATGTTTCCCAGATTTCTGTTTGTATATATTAAGAAGATCAAGCAGGTATTTTGGGGTGTAGCGTATGTCCACATGGGTCAGGCTTTATACTTCACCTTTTGAGGTTCACTGGAACTTACGTTTAGTTATAGGAGTAGAAGCAAAAGTGGGTGGTGGAGGTGAGTCCTGGGGACATTCAGCAATCTCTTTTACGGCATCTGCCTCAGACAATACCCCATATGTTGTTGCACACAATATTTATACCTCTTCAGATATAGCTGATCATCAGATAAAGGTAGAAGAAATAATGGTTTTACTGGGGAGGGTGGCTTAGCAGAAAAAGATGGAGTAATCCCTTTAGAAAAGAGTAAGAAATTTGGTTTTGTTGACTGGAGTAATTCAACAGAATTCAGGGGCTCAAATATTCACAGTTTCCTGATTATCTACCCATATGTCCCATCTCAAATTTCAGGGTCTTATTTCTTCCTCATCACTTTAAATTCAAACACCATTTGAAGTGGAGGATTCAATTGACATTGTAATTCAGTCTTTATTTATTTATTTTTTTAATTGTGATTTGGGTTAAAGTTTACACAACAAATTCATTTTCCATACAGCAGTTCACATGCACTTTTTTTTCGTAACATTGAGTACAGTTTACTACAACGCAACAGCTCTCCTTCCATTTCCTCCCCATAGTTACCTCTTCCCTGTGTCCTTCCCTCCATGCACTCCTGCCCCTGAACTATGTCCCTGTGCATACACAGCCTTTCTATTCTCCCATGATTGTTCTCTCGAAGGAGTGTATCTACCTCAGGTAAATGTTCACCTCATATGCCTATCTTTTGTTTGGCTGCAAGCCAGAGATGTGGGCTCAATTCTAGACCTGAAGGGCAGCTAGGGGCCATAGTATAAGTGGTTCCATAAGACCAGCAAAACTGGTCTCCCCTCCTCTTTTATTTTTTCCAAATTATTTTGAGATTTATTCCACATTGTTCTCCCACTCAATCCAGGATCTACTATATAGATCCTCCTCCGAGTGGTTGACAATTGTAGCCAGGCACCCTCTAGTTCTTCTGGTCTCATAGTCAAATATGCTGAGGATCACATGGTGTAGCACTCACTAGGACTAATTGTTTCCATGAACCTTTGGTTTTCTTAATTTTTCTTTGCTCTGGACAAGGAGAGACCCATTGTTGCATCTAGATGGCTGCTTGCAAGCTTTTAAGATCCCAGTTGCTACTTGCCAAAGTAGGAGGTGGAGCAATATTTTGTGTAGTATGTTATGCCAATTGAGCTTGATGTCCCCTGTGACTATTGTCCTGAGCCCAAACATCCAACCACTTGCTCCCTCTGGGTAGCAGACTGTGCCCAAGAAGTGACTACAATCTTTTCCCTTGTCAGCTCTACAATATACCTGGGAATTCTTACAGAACATAGCAATACTTGTAGGAAACATTGCCTGCCAACCCTATACATGGTCTTGGGCACACTTCCCCCTGCACAGACATACCTAATAGTTCAGCCTGTCTACCCATCTATCCACCCATATATCCGTGTTTGTCTTCATTGACAATGCAGTCCTGTATGTGCAAAAGGGTTCATCTTTGTTGTCTGTACCTCCCATGTACCTCTCTATGTCTTCCTCTTCTCACATATGGTACATAGCCCTTCTCTTCACCGAAATCAATACTTGTCTCTACCTATCTAACAGTGTTCCCTCCCCTCCCCTCCCACCACTGGTAACCAACAAAGAAAATTTCCTTCCATATATAAACCTTTCCTTGGCTTTTTTACAATAACATACTAATACAATATTTGTCCTTCTATGATTGACTTATTTCACTCAGCATAATCTCCTACTGTCCTCCAAGTTCATCCACGTTATGCATTGTTTTGCAGGTTCTACGTTATTCTTTAGAGTTTCATAGTATTCCATTGTGTGTATGTACCATATTTTGATTATCAATTCTTCAGTTGATGGACACCTAGGTTGTTTCCATCTCTTGGCTATTGTAAATAGTGCTGTGATGAACATGTATGTGCATATGTCTGTTCTTATCTTGGCTCTCACTTCTTTATGATATATACCTAGTAATGGAATGGATGGATCAGATGATATTGCTAATTCCAACTTTTTAAGGAATTGCCATACTGTTTTCCACAGTGGTTGTACCATTTTATAGTCCCACCAGCAGTGTATGAGAGTCCTAATCTCTCTGCATCCTCACCAGCATTTGTTACATTCTGATCTGTTGAACTTTGCTATTAGTGTTAGGGTAAGATGGTATCTCATTGTTGGTTTGAATTGCATCTCTCAAATGGGTAATGATTGTGAGCATTTCTTCATGTTTGTTGGCTGCCTGAATATACTCTTTGGTGAAATGTCTATTTATGTCTTCTACCCATTTTTTAAATTAGATTATTTGTCTTTTTGTTGTTGAGGTGTTGGAACTTTCTATAAACTCTGGAGATAAGTCCCTGGTCAGATATGTCTTTGCTGAGTTTTTTTTTTTTTTTTTTTCCCAATTTATATGTTCTCTTTTGACACTTTTGGAGAAGTCTTTGGAAGGATATAAAAAAATTAATTTTTAGAAAGTCCCATTATTCTAGTTTCTCTTCTGCTGTTTGTGCATTTTGGGTTATGCTTGATAGTCTATTTATGCCATAAATTAGGGCCCCTAAATTTGTCCCTAGTTTTTCCTTGAGGAACTTTATAGTTTTAGGTTTCATATTGAAGTCTTTGATCAGTCTAGAATTGTTTTTTGTGTATTGTCTGAGGTACAGATCTTGTTTCATTTTTATGCAAATGGATATCCAGTTGTGCTAGAGCCATTTATTAAACAAACTTTCTCTTCCCCATTTAATGGATATCGGTCCTTTGCCAAAGATCAGCTGATTATAGATTGATGGATCTGTTTCTGAATTCTCAATTCTATTCCATGGGTCTATGTGTCTGTCATTATACCAGTACCAGGCAGTTATGACTACTGCGGCTGTATAGTAGGTTTTGAGATCCAGCAGTGTAAGACCTCTTTGTTATTCTTCAACAGTACTTTGTTTATCCAAGGTCTCTTTATTTTCCATATAAAATTAGTGATTGTTTTTCCATATCTTTAAACAATATTGATGAGATCTGAATTGGGATTCCATTGAATGTATAGATTGCTTTGAGTAGAGTTGACATTTTCACAATGTTCAATCTTCCTATCCATGAGAATGAGATGTTCTTCCATTTATGTAGATCTCTTATGGTTTCTTGAAGTAGTCTTTTATAGTTTTCTTTGTACAGGTCTCTGGTAAGATTTATTCCCAAGTATTTTATTTTTTTGGTAGCCATTGTAAATGGTATTGATATCCTTATTTCTTTTTCAGTAATCTCTTTGCTGGTGTAGAGGAATCCAACTGATTTTTGGATGTTGATCTTGAATCCTGCCACAATGCTAAATCTCTCAATTCATTCCAGTAGATTTTTGACTGAGTCTCTTAGGCTTTCTAGGTATAGGATCATATCATCAGCAAATAGTGAGAGTTTGACTTCTTCTTTATAAATTTGGAAGCTTTTGATTTCCCTTTCTTGCCTTATGGCCCTGGCTAGAACTTCCAGTACAATGTTGAAGAGAAGTGGTGATAGTGGGCATCCTTGTCTCAAGAGGAATGGTTTCAGTTTCTCTCCATTGAGAATAATGTTGACTGTTGGTTTTGCATAGGTGCCATTCCTTATGGTAAGGAATGTCCCTTCTATTCCTATTTTGCTGAGAGTTTTGATTAGGTGTGGATGTTGGATTTCATCAAATGCCTTTTCTGCATCGATTGGTATGATCATGTGGTTCTTTTACTTGGTTTTATTTATGTGGTGGAGGATGTTGATTGTTTTTCTAATGTTGAACCATCCTGATATGAACCACACTTGGTCATAGTGAGTTATTTTCTTGATATGTTGTTAGGGTCTGTTGGCTAGGATTTTGTTGAACATTTTTGTACGTATATTCATGAGGGATATTGGTCTCTCATTTTCTTTTTGTGTGATGTCTTTACCCAGTTTTGGTATCAAGGTTATGCTTGCTTCATAAAATGAATTAGGGAGGCTATCATTTTCTATGTTCTGGAATAATTTGAGTAGGATTGGTGTAAGTCTTCTCTGAAAGTTTGGTAGAATCCTCCAATGAAACCGTCTGAGCCAAGACTTTTTTTGTCTTTGTTGGTAATTTTTTGATGGCCTGTTCAATTTCTTCTTTTGTTATGGATCTGTCCACATCAGTCTGTGTTAGTTTAGGTAAGTGGTGTGTTTCTAGAAATCTGTCCATTTCCTCCAGATTTTAAAATTTGTTGGAGAACAGTTCTTTATAGTATTTGATATCCTTTTTATTTCAGTTTGTTATGTTGTGATGTCACCCAATTCATTTCTTATTCATGTTATTTATATTCTCTCCCTCTTCTCCTTTGTTAAATTTGCCAGTGTCTTATCAATGTTTTTAATCTTCAAAAACCCAACTTCTAGTCTTGTTGAGTTTTTCTGTTGTCTTTCTATTTTCTGTTTCATTGATTTCTGTTCGCATCTTTATTATTTCCTTTTTTTTGGTGACTGTATGCTTATCTTGCTGTTCTTTTTCTGATTGTTGGAGATTTTGATTTAAAGTGTTGATTTTGGCTCTTTCTTTCTTTTTCTTTCTTTTTTTTTTTTTTTGATATGTGCATTTATTGCTATAAACTGACCTCTAATAATTGCTTTTGCTCTGTCCCAAACATTTTGGTGTGTTGTGTTTTCATTCTCGTTTGATTCAAGGAAATGTTTTATTTCATTTTTTATTTAATCTCTAACCCACTCTTTCTTAAGGAGGATGTTGTTCAGTTTCGATGTGTTTACTCATTGATCTTCCTGTTGTTGATATCTAATTTTAAAGCATTGTGATTTGAGAAGATGCTTTGCAGTATTTCAATGTTTTTAAATTTATTAAAGCTTGCTTTATCGCCTCACACATGATCTATCATGGAAAATGTTCCATGTGCACTGGAAAAAGTGTATATTGTGCTGTTGTTGGGTGAAGTGTTCTGTAGATGTCTATAAGGTCAAGTTAGTGGATTGTATTGTTTAGCTCTTCTGCATCTTTGTTGAGTTTCTTTCCAATTATCCCATCTTTCATTGAAAGTAGTATATTAAAGTCTCCCACTATGACTGTGGACTCATCTATTTGCCTTTTCAGATCTTTTAAAGTCTGATTTATGTATTTTGGTGCTCTTTCATTGGGTCCATAGATATTTATTATATCTTCTTGTTCAATTGATCCTTCAATCATGATATAATGTTCTACCTTGTCTTGTATGGTGGTTTTTGTCTTAAAGTCAATTTGATCAGAAATTAATATTGCCACTCCTGCCCTTTTATGGTTGCCTGTTGGTTGATATATCTTTTTCCAACTTTTGATTTTTAGTCTATTTTTTTTTTCTTTGTCTCCAAGGTGTGTCTCTTATAGATAGCATATTGATGGGTTTTGTTTTCTTATCCAGTCTGCAACTCTCCATCTCTTTAGTGCTGCATTTAATCCATTAACATTCAGTGTAATTATTGACAATTATGAATTTGTTCCTGTCATTTTGTTATGTGTTTTTCATTGTGTCCCTGGTTTCTTGTTCCCTATTATTTCTGTGCTGAGCTCATTATAGGAGCTCTGCTAGCATAGTGCCTAAGGCACCTGACTGCTAACCAGAAGACTGGTGGTTCAAACCCGCCAGCCACTCCTTGGAAGGAAGGTTGGGCAATCCTACTTCCATAGTGTTACTGCCTCAGAAACCCAAGGAGGGGTCGCTATGAGTCAGGGCTGACTCGATGGCAAATAACAACAACAACAACGAGCTCATTATGTTTACGAATTGTGTTATCATTTGCTTTGTTGCTATTGTTTTAGTATTTGCCAGATATTTGTGCTTGTCCTCTTTTGTATTGTAATGTGAAGGTTTCTGGGTTATGTCATATTGTATATTAATAGTTGGTTGTCATTTGCTATTATTGTCTCTCTGTCCAAAGGACTCCCTTTAATATCTCTTGTAAGGTTGGTCTGGTTTTAACAAATTCCCTTAATTTCTGCTTATCTGGAAATCTCCTAATTTCACCATCACATTTGAGGGATAATTTTGCCTGTTATATAATTCTTGGTTGGAAATTTTTCTCTTTCAAGGTTTTATACCATCCCCTTGCCTTCTTGCTTGCATAGTTTCTGCTGAGAAATCAGCATTTATTCTCATTGGTTGCCGTTCATAAGTAACTTTTCATTTTTCCCATGCTGCTTTCAGGACTCTTTCTTTGTCTTTGGTTTTGATGAGTTTAATGTTGATATGTCTTGGTGATTTTCTTTTGAGGTGTATCCTGTTTGGGGTTTGTTAGACTTCCTGATTGGATATATTTTCATCTTTCATAATATCAGGGAAATTCTCTTCAAACAAATCTTGGGCAATTTTCTCAGGAGCTTTATTTTTCTCTTCCTGGAATTCCAATGACATGTAGGTTATTCCTTTTGATGGTATGTCACATGCACCTTAGGCTTTTTTCATTTTGCTTTGATCTTTTTTTTCAGATTGATCCCTTTCCAAAGAAGTATTCAGAAATTTTTCTTCAATCTCATTAATTCTGTCTTCCATTTATTCAATTCTATTTCTTTGCCCTTTCTATGTGTTATTTGGGAAGGTCAACCGCAAAGGAGCTGTATCAAGTGCTGAGGAGCAAGGATGTCTCCTTGAGGACTAAGGTGTGCCAGACACAAGTCATGATATTTCCAATTGCCTCGTATGCATGTGAGAGCTGGACAGTGAATAAGGAAGACCGAAGAAGAGTTGATGCTTTTGAGTTGTGATGCTGGCGAAGAATGTTGAAAGTACCATGGACTGCTAAAAGAACTAATAGATCTGTCCTGGAGGAAGTGCACCTGAAATGTTCCTTGGAAGCAAGAATGGCCAGACTTCATTTCAACTATTTTGGTCATTTTGTCAGAAGGGACATTCCCTGGAGAAGGATGTCATGCTTGGTAGGGTAGGGAGTCGACAAAAGGGGGGAGGCATTCAATGAGATGGATTGACATGGTGGCTGCGATGATGTACAAGTACAGCAGGGATCGTGGATCTGGTGCGGGATTGGGCAGTGTTTTGTTCTACTGTGCATGGCGTTGCTATGAGTTGGAAAAACCTCAATGGCACCTAACAACAACAACATGCGTTATTTATTTCTGAAACTTTAGTATTAATCTTCTGGATTTCTGTCTGTACTTTTTTAATCATTTCAATTTTTTCATTTATTTTGTAATTTTGTTCTTGTATTTCCTTCTGAAATTGTTCTAGGGTTTTTTCTCTGTTTTCTTTAATTTTGTCAGTGTTTTTCTTGATCTGTTTCAATCTTTTGAAGATACCTAAATATAATTATTTTCAATTCCTTATCAGGGAGTTCCAATGTGTTCTGGATCTTTATCCTTCTCCCTTGTTTCTATCACTTCATCTTGCTTCTTTTTGTGGACTGTGATGGTCTGTTTTTTCCAAGACATTGTGATGTTGTTGTATTTAAATCTCTGTTAACTGTTTGTGAAGAGGAGCTAAGGGTGAGTCAGGCTCTTCTTGGTGATTGTTTATTGCTGGTCAGTCGTTAGAGAAGGAAGTGGTGGCTCTCACTCAGTAAGTGAAGTTTCAGGAGGTGTGGGTTTAGTTGCATCATATGGTTACTGTTGCTGTCTCCCACTCAGTTAGACAAAAATAACAAATGAATAACTATCAAAAAAGTAAAAGCAAGTGGACAAAAAAATACACTATGTAATCATACAGGAAAAACAAACAAAAAACACAATATCTAGGGAGAGGGCAATAAGAGAAAATACATAGAGTAGGAGAATAATGAAGAAAAAAAATGGAACAATGCAAAAAGAAAAATAAGGAACAAGGTTACACACAAGAAAGAAAATCATTGGAATGAGGAACAAAGAAAAGAGAAAAATCTGAAAACTAGAACCTGGGAAGGGAAGAATAAAGAATAATAATAAAAAGGACTATGATAATAATAATAATAATTTTGAAACTGACTAAAACAAAGAAAGTAAAGAAAAAAAAAATCTGGACAGGGAGGGACAGGGCACCCAGGCTCCATTAAAGCACACAGACCAGGATGCAATTCCTGCCAGCCCATAAGATGGGTGGGAGTGAGGGACAGCCGCACTTTCATTCACCAAGAGGGTGTGGAGTATAAGAGTAACAAAGAGATTATTGCACTTTTCTAGCTGTTGGCATCTGGAATATCCTTGTGTTTCCAAAAAGTGGAGCTTATTCTTAAGTCCCTGGAATCTGGGAGAATGCTGTTGCTTTAAATATTTAAAATAGTCGAACCACTAGTAAACATTCAAAATGGCTGCACCCAAGTAAAAGTCCAGAGCTCAGCCCACTTTCCTCTTTGCTGTTTTTCCCTTTTATTCACCTGCCACCAGTGCAGTCCTCCGTTTAGCCCCTGGCTATCAGGACTGATTTTTAGGTTAATTCTTAGGTCCTACCCTACTCAGTAATATCCAAGCTGTGCATACCATCACGATTGCTGACAGACTGCAGCTCTGTGTGTTTCCTTTTTTGCTGTTTTCTTGCAAATTCTTCTACTACTTGGAGTTTAGTCCACTTCTACATCCTACCCTTCAAAGCTCAGGGGTCCAAGATTATCTTCTATGTCTATAATAATTGGTTCCTCTTTTCTTTGGTAAAGAGGATCTGTGCAATCTTTCTGCCTGTTTCACCATTTCCTATTTCTTTTATTGTAATTCAGGGTTAAGTTAAGATTTGGGGTTTGATTTTCAGCAACATCAGCTCTGTTCCTACAAGAAATATGGCTTTCTTTCAGGGTGTAAGTGGCAACTTTCATATTTTTTATGTGGTGCTTCTGTTGTGACTTTGAAGCCCTGAGTTCATCTATTTCTTCCACCACTTTGTCTAGGAATGTAGGATCAACCAATCAACCTCTTTGTATTTTTCAGTTTTACAAAAAACACTAAAATCACCCAGAGCCTTATTTCTCAAAAATATCTGATGCAATATTGGTGATATTTTACATGTTTCTACTGCTACTACACATAATTGATTAAAATAATAACAATAATAAATAATTAATAAACCTCACTGCTGTCAAGTCAATTCTGACTCATAGTGACCCTCCTTTGGTTTCTGAAGCAGTATTTCTAAGGTAGTAGACTGCCCAGTCTTCCTTCCAAGGAGTGGCTGGTGAGTTGGAGCCACCAGCCTTCTGGTTAGCAGTCAAATGTCTTAGGCACTACATCACCAGAGTCCCTTTTCCCTACCAGAATTAGCGTCATCGGTGCAGTTAAGTCTAGGCAGACTTGAGAAACAATTCAGAAAACTCATTTTTAAGGTCCCCCCCCACCCCCAGATCCACTCTCAGTACTAAATGACTTAGGCTAAGAGAGTGATTTATTTCAAGGAAATGGCTTACACTGTTGGGGAGACTGACAAATCCCTAACTTGTGGGTCAGGCATAAGGATGGAGGCTTTTATTGACTCACATGGTTCCAGGGACTGCTTAATCCCAAAATCTGCAGGTCAGGCAGCAGGCTACTAGCTCAGTTTTGAAGAACTGGAAGCCAGAGGTTAATGAGTCAGATGCAGGGTTGATGAGTCAGATGCAGGTTTGATGAGTCAGATCAATTGATCTTTGCCAGAAAGTCCATGTACTTTGGGTGCAGGCCACACCCCCAAAGAAACTCTCCTTACATCAGATCACAAAATGGAGGATAATTATATAATATTAAGAATCATGGTCTAGTCAAGTTGACACATAACATTAACCATCACACTCTGTAAGCAGAAAAATAAACAATGAAATAGATTCACAAGAATGAGATACAATAAAATACTGCTTTTTTAAAGGATGTTACATTTCCCAGTTTTAATCCATTTAAAATTCAGTTGATTATTGTTGCCTGTAAACCAAAAATCCCATAGAAAGTTGTTGTTGCTTCATGCAGTCAAGTTGGCTCTAACTCATAAGAACCCTATATACAACTCAACGAAACACTACTTGGTCCTGCACCATCCTCACAATTCTTGCTGTATTTGACCCCATCATTGCAGCTACTGTGTCCATCCATCTCATTGAAGGTCTTCCCCTTTTTTGCAAACCCTCTATTTTATCAAACGTGATAACTTTCTCTAAGGAATAGTTCCTTCCGACATGACCAAAGTAGGTGAGATGAAGTCTTGCTGTTCTTGCTTCCAAGAAGCATTATGGCTATACTTCTTTCAGGACATATTTTCTCATTCTTCTGGCAGTCCATGGTATTTTCAGTATTCATCACCAACACCACAATTCAAAGGCATCAACTCTTATATGGCCTTCCTCACTTATTGTCCAGCTTTCACACGCATATGAGGCAATTGTGTTAGGAGCACCTTAGTCTTCAAATTGACATGTTTGCCCTTTAACACTTTAAAGAAGTCCCTTGCAGCAGATTTTCCCAGTCCAAGACAACATCTGATTTCATGACTGCTGCTTCCATGGATGTTGATTATGGATCCAAGTAAAATGAAATCTACAATTTCAATCTTTCTCCATTTATCATGAAGTTGCTTATTGGTACAGTTGTGAGGATTTTTGTTTTCTTTTATGTTGAGGTACAATACATACTGAAGACCTTAGTCCTTGATTTTCATCAGTAAGTGCTTCAAGTCATCTTAACTTTCAATAAGCAAGGTACATGTGTGAAAATAGACAAATTTTAGTATATATTTTTCCAGGTTCATGTAATATAAAAGAAATCACTGTAGGTGTGTAAAACAGTTGGCCCTCTACTAGTCCAAGCATGATGTCCTATTGTAGCTATTGATCTTTACTGATAATATGTCCAATGTAAGAGAGCCAAAGGCTCACCATCTTCCTGCTAAGGAACATTCTGGTTGTATTTCTTCTAAGTCTGTTTTTTTTTTTTTTTTTTTTTAATTCTTTTAGAAGTACACAGTATGTTCAATATTCTTTGCCAACACAATTAAAATGTATCAATTCTTCTTCCTTTTTCAAGGAGGCAAGGAAAAATCTCTTAAAATGAAATGACACAATAGTCAAAACAGCTGACTTAAACCTATCAAGATGGAGATGGCTTAGGACAAGACAACACTTACTTCTGTTTCACATAAGATCACTATGAGTTGGAGCTGAGTCATTGGTGACCAACAACAACAATATGTAAAGGAGTTGACGATGAGATATCAGATATTACCTAAGGCATGTGACTGCTAACCAGAAGTCTTGTTGTTCAAACCCACCAGTCACTCCTCAGAAGAAATATTAGACAATATAATTCCATAGTGATACCTCCTCAGACCCATGGAAGGGTCGCTATGAGTTGTATCCCACTCGATGGCAGTGGATTTGGGTACAGACTTCTTGGATGGCTGAAGTCTGGTCACTGAAAGACTATTGTGTTCAGGGACATATCAGCAGACCTATAATTGAGAAGTCAGGAATCTGCTGCTACTGGTGCTGTTATGGTTATATTAAGCAATTATGGGCTAATGTATATGTATTAAAATGTAGAGTTTAGCTCCTGAAATTGCTTCTGAGTATCTTCATAAGTTTGCTTATTAACATCAATTAAGATGGTCTCTATTTCAATTCTGCATTCCAAAATTCCTATGAGTGAATCTTGTTACAGAAATGCAATTTATATCCACAGCCATTATTTTACAGGAGCTTTTAATAAGTAATTATCAGATGTCCAGTCTTAGTAACTAGAAGAAAGATGGGATGGATGTTAAGAAAGCCAGTCCTCAGTAAATATCATAAATATAATTAAAACAGTATTCTTTGTTAATGGCATCCCTGCCTAATTTCTGAGACTATGGCCTGGCCCAGATTATAATTATGACCTGATTTTTTATCATTACTAGACCAAGTTGCAAATAATTTATTTTTGTGCACCATTAAGTTGTTTTCTGTTAACCAGAAGGCTGGCAGTTCAAATCCACCAGCCACTCCTCGGAAGGAAGATGGGCAATCTACTTCCATAGTGATTCTGCCTCAGAAACCCAAGGAGGGGTCGCTATGAGTCAGGTCTGACTTGATGGCACATAACAACAACAACAAAAACAAAAGTTGTGTTCTTAGTTTTCTAGTGGTGGTATAATAGTAAACACAACAAAAAGGTAGCTTTAACAAATAAAATTTATTTTCTCACAGTTTAACATGATAGGAGTTCAAATTCATGCTGCTGACTCTTGGGGAAGACTTTCTCTTTTGTCAGGTCTGGGAGAAAGGTCTTGTCTGTTTTTGGCATCTCCTCCTTGGCTTCTTGGTGATCCTCATGTAGAATGGCACCTATCTTCCCCTACCTCTGCCTGCTTAACCTGCTTTTATATTTCAAAAGATATTTAAGATATGTCTTAATGTAATACTATGTCATGTATTGAATTGTGTCCCCTAAAATATGTATCAAATTGGATGGTTCTCAGTGGTTTGGTAGTTATTTAATGATGTAATTTGTCAGTTTAGTGATGTAATCATCTTCCATGATGTGATCAGTCAACGAGTTGTAAGTGGGTTAAGGTGGGATTACATCCCAGTCCTGGATATGATGTAAGGGGAGTTTCCCTGGGGTTTGGTCTGTATCATTTTTATCTTAGAAGAGATAAAAGGAGATTTAAGTGAACAGAGAAGGATGAACCTACTACCACCCACAAAGAAGAGCTGGGAGTGGAGAACGTCCTTTGTACCTGGTGTCACTGCTCTGAGAACCTCCTACACCCAGTAAAAGATTGATGACAAGACACATTTACATCTCCAAGAAATCCTGGGCACATGGATGTTGAAAGTAGACAAAGACCTTTCCCCAGAACAATAGAAAGAGAAAGCATTCCCCTAGAACTGATGTACCTCTAGCCTCTTAAATTGTAAGAGAATAAATTTCTTCCATTTCTAGTATTTCTGTTATAGCAGCATTAGATAACTAAGACATACTACCTCATTAACAGAAAACAAAATCTATTCCCAAATATGATTATGACCAGAAGTATAGAGGTTAGGATTTATAACACATATTTTAGGGTACAACCAATCCATAACCATTTTTTTTCTTCTTTTTCTCATTATTTTGTGTACACATTCTTCAAATATTTAGTGAGAACACAGTATGTTCCAGATACTTCTTAAGTGCTAAATATTCAGCTGTAGAAAGAAGAACAAACACAAGTACATATAAAATAAAATCATCTATCCTGCTTTAATTCATAGAATTTAATTGAAAAGGGTGCTATATTTATCAAATGCTTCAGCAAATATGTACAAAAGTATAGGGAAAAAATTCCAGAGAGATCTTTTTTTTTTTGTGTGTGTGTGATGTGCATGTTATAAGTTCATATACTAGAATGTTCTGGCCTAATCTGAGCTTCATGGAAGGGTTTCCAGAGGAAAAACCAACTTAGTCCCAAAAAACGCACTATCATTGAGTAGATTTCAACTCACAGAGACTCCTTTTGGATTTCCAAGGTGGTAAATATTTATGGAAGTAGATTGCCAAGTCTTCATTCCACAGAGTGACTGGTGGATTTGAACTGTCAATATTCTGGATAGCAGTCAAATGCCTTGCACTATGCCACCAGGGTTCCTTCTCAACGTAGTAGAACTCTGAAAAATAAGATGAATGGAGGTAGAAGACTGTTGCAGTGGTCCAAGCCTAGAAAGTAACATGTGCAAAGACCTCATGTCTGAAAACAGTTGTGTGTTAGAGATGATTAATAGTCATAACAGCCAAATTGAGAAGATGTATACAATGGACATTGGAAAAATACTACAAACCAGTATTTTATTTCCCTACAAGAGATGGTTGTTAGCCATTTCTGAAAATACCATTTGTTTGGAACCCAAATAAAATGAAAGGAAACAGCATAAAATAAAGCCAGAGAGCTAGGCAGGGGCCAGAAGAATAAATCCTTACTTTAGAAATTTTAGGCTTTAACTCAGGAACAACGGAAAGCTGCTGAATGGATTTCAAAAAGCATGTGACATTATCAATTTAAGTTTGAAAATACCACACTGGCTGCAGAAGGGAGAATAGATTGGAGGTAGAATCTAATACCTGCAGATACATCAAGTAGAGGTATTGGTGTTTATCTAAGAGATAAATGATGTTAACTGGGTTAGGTTTATGGCACTGAAAACAGAGCAAGATAGATCTACTAAATTTGGCTGCTATGACTATAGAGTCAGCTCCAACACACAACAGTTTTCAGATATGAGATCTTTGTACATGTTACCTTCTAGGCTTGGACCACTGCTACATTATTCTACCTCCATTCATCTTAATTTTCAGAGTGCTACTATGTTGATAAGGAACACTGGTGGCATAGTTCCTAAGGCATTTGACTGCTATCCAGAATATTGGCAGTTCAATACTACCTATGGAAGTAATACAGACTGAAATCACAAAGGATTGGATGTAGCAGTGAAAGAAAATGTGATGTAATGGAAAATACCTTCCACAATCAGATGAATGGTAGTGTTATACACTGATTAAATAATGCAGGAATGTTACCAATTTTCAGGAAGAGGAGATCATCAATTTGTTTGACATACTACATTTAAATTACTTTTGAAATATTCAAATAATGTCGAATAGGTTCTTCCTTTTATTTTGGTCTCTGGTGATTTTAAGGAAGACATAACTACTTGTTACAAATAAAGATTATCCTTTTTATGGGAATCCTCTTATTTCTCAGATATCCTATGAAATTTCAGAAGCATTTTGATACCTTATAAATCAAATAATAATAGAATATTATGTTGTAAACACTCATTCAAAAAAAAAAGAAAGTGAAGAGGTGACATATTTTTTTTCCTAAATTTTATTTTGCTGTTGTGGTTAACAACATGCACAACAAAACAAACACAAATTTAACAGTTTCTGCAAGAACAATTTAGTGACATTGATTACATTATGTGAACTGGGCAACCATTCTCACCCACCTTTTCTGTGTTATTCCTCTTTATTAACATAAACTCACTGTCCCTTAAGATATCATCTTCCAAGTTGCTGTTCTCAATTTGATCCCATGTAGATATTTCTTAGTAAAGCAGAATACTCAAGGAAGATGTGTTTTACTAGTGAAACTAAGCTATTGTTCAGTTTAAGGATTTCAGAAGCTATTATTATTTTAAGAAGAAACTCTGATGGCATATTGCAAAAAGGGCAGGGAGGCCACATATTCTGACCTCCTAGAACCCCACAAGAGGAAGGCAGAATAATTATCAATAGCCCAAGGCCTATTCCTGCCAGGCCAGACATGCTGCCTCCCTCCAGCCCTTTCTCCAACAGTTCCTCCTAAAGCACCCACCACCTCTCTCCTGGGTTCAATAATTCTCTCCAGTGGCCACACAGAACTCACAGATTATGGGGTTTATTAGGGAAGCACCACAGGCTACAATTCAAGTTCAGGAAAAATGCTCAGCCTCTCTCCCAGCCCACCATCCCTCAGCCAACAGTCTCTCACAGTCTCTTTCCCAGCAGTGCTGGTCCCTTGGTGTCTCACTCAGCAATGCATGTCTCTTGTGTCTCTTTCCCAGCAGCACGTGTCTCTTTCAGGAGCGTGTGTCTCTTTCAGAAGCACGTCTTCCTCAACCACCAGTCAGAGAGAGTTCTGTCTGTAGGAGGTCTCCTTTTGAGCTTGGCAGAGTGGCCAAACCAACCAATCATAACAACAGAATTCTAAGTACCTGAGAGTGAATCTCCCATAACATTGTGTTGTGCTACACCCAACAGAAATAACCCAGGTAGATAACATTTACAATCAGGAGCTCCTCAGTTGCTCATTCCACCACTGAGTTTACAATGACTTATGGGTAGAAAAGCCACACTAAGTAATTTACTACACTGCAGGCCACCCCCTGGCTTTTCTAGCCATTATCCCTTTTATACTTCAAAAATTCACATCCCAAAAAATCCCCTTCACCATCAGTTTATGAATAAACACACTCATGAAAGCATGTAAGCCAGCCACTTCATGCTTTTATCTTCCCCCATTTTAAATAGCCAATTTCTAATTTACCCATTCCTATCAAACCAGTACTCTGAGGAGACAAACATGGTCCTTTCTCTCTGGAGAATCTTCTGTTCTGCTTGGAAACTTCAGGCATCTGGGTCCATAAACAAGCAAAGTCCAGCTCAGCTCAAGCCGTCAAATTGCAGCAACTTAGCACCAGCTCAGTGTCAAACATCTTCCTCTTTGGTCGGGTTCTGGTCAGCTCAGCCCTAGCCATCCTAGCTAGGTCACGGATACCAGGTGCCAAGTTTGGGAGTCACACTCTTCCCTTCACTTCAGACCAGCCTGCACCTTCTCATACATCTTCAGTCCTCAGTGACTATTTCAATGCCTGTAGGCTCAAAATTCATTGCACTTCAGACCAGTCAGACCTTCCTCTCATCCCCAGCCTCCAGGCCTAGGTCAAAGAGTACCAAGCTCAGCCTGTTTCTTCTTTGCTGCACTTCCCCCATTTCCACTCAAGTGGATCCAGGTGGTCACAAGCAAGTAACATACAAGCCTATTACTCACTGGCTTCCTTTAACTTTCAGTCCTAGAAGGGGTTTCTTTCACTGACCATGACTTTCCCTTATGGATGCACCCAAAAGCAGTCAGCTTGCTTGAAATTCAAAGAGCCAAATAGTCATTTTTTTTTTCCTTTTCAGGTCCTTATTCAAATGCAAATCTTCCCTTCCCTCAGTAGTACTGGGTGGGGCTCAGGTTTTCTATCTAAACTCCTAGTACTCTCTACACACAAGGCTTAAAACAAAAGCCTGTGGTTTCTTCTGGGCAAATTTTATTTCCCCTTTTAACTTATCCAATCAAGTATTGGCTGAAGGTGGACTTACACAACTCTCTGTTAGCCACATACCCCATCATTGTTTCTAATGTACAAGCAGGTAAGAGAACATTTAATAGCCATAGTATATTCAGATAAACACATAATCCAAAACACATAATCCTTTTAAAGACATTCTAGGTTCATCTCTTCACCTTGATTACTGTCCCATTCTATGTATATGGCCTTGGGCCTTTGGCTGGGTGTAACCAAAAGCCCTAGTCTCTGGATCAATTACCTACTTTAAGAGGTAACACCAAACAAAGTAACCATCTAAGAATCCGAAGTTTCACTTCCCAGGCCCCTTCCTTCTTTCTTTTACAAAGTCTCATGCTTCTATGAGTCTGGAGCCACTGCAAGGAATCCCACCCCTTCTGACACCAACTGCAAAAAGGGCAAGGAGGCCACATGTTCTGACCTCCTTTAATCCCACAAGAGAAAGACAGAATCACCATCAATAGCCCAAGGCCTATTCTTTGAGGCCAGACATGCTGACTACCTCCAGCCCTTTCTCCAACCGTTCCTCCCAAAGTACTCACCACCTCTCTCCTGGGTTCACTGCAGTGGCCACACAGAACTCACAGATTACGGGGTTTATTAGGGAGGCACCAGGCTACAACTGAAGTTCAGGAAGAATGCTCAGTCTCTCTCTCAGCCCACCGTCTCTCAGCCAAATCTCTCACAGTCTGTCCCCCAGCAGTGCATGTCCCTCTGTGTCTTACTCAGCAATGTATGTCTCTTGCATCTCTTTCCCAGAAGCACGTGTCTCTTTCAGGAGTGTGTGTCTCTTTCAGCAGCACATCCTCCTCAACCAGCAGTCAGAGAGAGGTCTGCCTCTAGGAGGCCTCCTTTTGAGCCCAGCAGAGTATTCAAACTAGCCAAGCATAGCACCAGAACTCTCAGCACCTGAGAGTGAGTCTCCCATAACATTGTGTTGTGCCACACCCAACATAAACAATCCAGGTGGATAACATTTACAATCAGGAGCTCCTCAGTTGCTCATTCCAGTTACTGAGTTTACAATGACTTATGGGTAGAAAAGCCATACTAAGTAATTTACTACAGTGCAGTCAGTATTCAATTCCTGGCTAAATTTCTTAGGTTTTACCCTGTGGGTAAAATGAATAAGTTGTACATTTGTAATGAGAATTTTTTTTTTGTTGTTGTTTTTAGGAAATATTTCAGGAAAAAGGTATGCTTAGAGTATATACAATATACAAAACACTTAGAAACTTTGAATTTAAGAAGAAGACACATGAAAATTGCCTTTTAAACAACCTTTGTGTTAATAAAAAAAGAAATAGGTAGATACTCTGTATAGAAAATTAAAGACTTAATGGATAGCTGCATCTCTGAAGTAAGTATCTGGAACAAATAAAAATTGGTATCAGAGTGGAAACACATGTAAAATAGCAGATTAAGGACTTCTGGAACCATATTTCTCCATAAAAGTAACACAAACCCTGGCACAAGAAATAAGTCACGTTTTCCAAACTTTGGAAACTAACTAAAGGATTATATAATGAATGTATATTTAAAAAATAAAAAAGTCTGCATCTAAGTCAGAACAGTAAACTTTATAGCATTTTCATTTCCTCTGATATTATTCCCTCTCACATCACCCTAGATATGTTGCAAACTTTCAAATTAAGATGCTAGCATCTATGAAATCTACAAAAACCCAAATCTTAAGATAGTCACTGGATGGGGCAAAAAAAGACTGGAATTTCCCAAAAATCAAATACTCAGAGAATTATTAATATTTATTTTTCCTCAGAGCTTGCTGAAAAACTCATTCTCCGGGGTTATTTTTATTTTAAATGGCTCAAAGATCACTGTGTGAACAGTCCTAGCCCCAGTGTGTTTCTTGAAGAGTCAGAATAAATGGTTTAGTATTACAGATGCCTGAAGGGTCAATGGAGCTCTGGTAGCATAGTGCCTAAGGCACATGACTGCTAACCAGAAGACTGGCGGTTCAAACCCATCAGCCACTCCTCCAAAAGAAAGTTGGGCAATCTACTTCTGTAGTGATATTGCCTCAGAAACCCAAGGAGGGGTTGCTATGAGTCGGGTCTGACTCAATGGCACATAACAACAATGAACAACGAAGGGTCAATACAAACTGGGTCTAAGAAGAGCTGAATAACAAAATTCAAAGGAAAAAAATGGGATCAGTTGCTTATAAGGTTTTTTAAAATCTCTCCGTTATACTTGGGAATATGTTGTTGTTGTTGTTATGTGCTGTCGAGTTGGACCCAACTCATAGCGACCCGTCCTTGGGTTTTTGAGGAAATATCACTATGGAAGTAGATTGCCCAACTTTCCTTCTGAAGAGTGGCTGGTGGGTTTGAACCGCCAGCCTTCTGGTTAGCAGTCAAGTGCCTTAGGCACTATGATACCAGAGCTTGGGAATATAGAAGACCACATATACATGCATGGCTGTATGTATGTCCACAAATGATCTAAGAAGATACCAACCACTTTCTTCTGTCAGACTTTGAAGCTCTGAACAATTAGGGAGTACAGGCAAAGGCAGATTGTGAACTGCTGCTGGAATTAGGAAATCATACTTCAACACACACAGAGCCCCTAAGGAAAGAATGAAAGAAATATGAATTCAAGGCATTTAATAAAATTTCTGTCCAATCATGAGCTTACTATTAAGGAAATTAAGCAGAGGTATCAGTGGCTGCACATGAAAATAATATAGACTTTACGTGATCTGCCCAGAAAACCACTGAACTGACAAACTAAAATTGCAACAATGAACAGTAATATCTACAACTCTGGGGAGGCTAATGGGGGTTCTAACTTCTAGAGCTGTCCCATTATGTTATTTAAGATATCAAGATTTCAACAAAAAAGTACACAGAATGCAAAGAAACAAGACAGTATGGACCAGACATCAAGAAAAAAAAAAAAAAAAAGTTAATAGTAACTGTCTCTGAGAGAGCCTAGATGTTGGACTTAAGAATCAAAAACTTGCAATTAACTATTATATATGTGGATTTCCTGGGTGGTGCAAATTATTAATACACTTAGCTGCTAAGAAAAAGACCAGGTATTTGCTTTTACCCAGAGTCCCCTGAAAAGAAAGGTCTGCTGCTCTACTTCTGAAAAATCAGCCATTAAAACCCTTATCGACCAAATTTTCATTCTAACACACATAGGACTACCATAAATTGAAACTAATTTGATGCAACAGGTTAAAAATATATTCAAATAATTATAACTTATCTTATTTAAAGATTTGTTTTAGGCTAACCAGAAGGTTGGCGTTTCAAACCCACCAGCCACTCCTTGGAAGGAAGATGGGGCAATCTACTTTTGTAGTGATACTGCCTCGGAAACCCAAGGAGGGGTCGCTATGAGTTGGGACCGACTCGATGGAACATAACAACAGCAACAACAACATAAGATGGTTAACCAAAGTAGAAATATCCCTAAAGAGAATGAAATTGTAATAATTTATCAAACAAATAATCAAATAAAATATCAAACAAAAATAATCAAACAAATTTTGGTGGTGTAAAATCAATAAATGAAATACAAAATTCACTACAGAAGCTTAGCTGCAGATCTGAAATGGCAGAAGAAAAAATCAGTGAAATTAAATACAGCTCTGTCTAAGAAGCAGAAAGAAACAGTGACAAAAATAATAAAGATATTTGAGCAGAGCTTCAGAGACCTGTGTGACATCAAGTATACCATCATAAGCACAATTCAAGGCCTACAAGGAGAGGAGAGAAAAGGTTAGAAAGATTATTAGAAGGAATAATGACTAAAAAGTTCCACGTTTGATGCACAATTAACCCAAATTTAGATAATTTCCAAGAGATCCAGACTCAGATACTTGACAATAAAATACTAAAAGGCAAACAGAAAGAGACAAACTTGTATGCAGAAAAAACAAAAATAAAAACTCCCAGATACAAGGGAACTTAATAAGAATAACAGCTAACTTATCATCATCAAATACAGACCAGAAGGAAAGGGGAGGATATACTGAAATGAGGGTGAGTTAAAAAGAAAAAAATGAAAGAACTGTCAACTAAGAGTTTTAAATCCAGAAAAATTATAATTGAAAAATTTGGGTAAAACCAATATATTCTCAGATAAGCAAATGTTCAGTGAATTTGATGCTTGAAATTCTGTCCTACATCAAATAATGAAGGCATCCACCAAGGTGAAATATAGCAGCACTAGACAGTAAATAAAATACACACAAAGAAATAGAGCACATCAACCAAAGTAATTCTGTAGATAACTATAAAAGTATGAATGTATTCTTGTAAATATTTTCTGTTTTAAAAGAACACTGTAAAAGTAAAACTCACAAAACTTTATTGAAGGTCTTGTAACATATAAAGGTGTGATTTGTATGATAATATTAGCACAGTGAAGAAGGAAATGAAGCTGTATTAAAACAAAATTTTTATATACTACTGAAATTGAGTAATTATTTAAGGAGCTGTGGTGGCGTAATGCCTAAGGCATATGACTGCTAACCAGAGGGCTGGCAGTTCAAATACACCAGCTACTCCTGGAAGCAATGTTAGGTAATTTACTTTCCCAGTGATACTGGCTCAGAAAGCCAAGGAGGGGGTCGCTATGCATCAGATCTGACTCCACTGCAGTGGGGATTGTTTTGTTGTTATTTAGATTGCTTTAAGTCAAACAGCTAATTTAAAAGCTAAACTACTAATAAATTTACTCCAAAACATTTATTAAAAGTTATTGTTGTTGTTGCTGTTGCTAGGTGCAGTCAAGTAGAATCTGACTCATAGAGATCCTATGTCCAACAGGAGGAAACATTGCCTGGTCTAGTATCAGTCTCACTATCTTTTTTGTACCTAATCCCACCGTTGCAGCCACTGTGTCAATACATCTCATTGAGAGCCTTGCCCTTCTTTGCCGACCCTCCACTTTACCAAGCATGATATCCTTCTCCAGGGAATGATCCCTCTAACAACATGACCAAAGTAGGTGAGACAAAGTCTGGCCATTCTAGCTTTTAAAGACCATTTGGCTGCACTTCTTCCAGGACTGACTGGTTCATTCTTTTGGCAGTCCATGGTACTTTCGGTATTCTTCACCAGTGCAGCAATTCAAAAGCATCAATTCTTCTTGTGTCTTCCTTGTTCATTGTTCAGCTCTCACATGCATATGAGGTGATTGAAAATATCAAGGCTTTGGTTTAATGCACCTTAGTCTTCAAGGAGATATCTTTGCACTACCATATCATTAATTACATCAACTATAAATGAAGTAGCACATCAATCAAAGGCATATATTGACAGAATTAATTTTTCAAAGAAGAAAAATGATCCAACATTATGCTGTTTATAGGAGATATATTTAAGATCTAAAACCAAAATCATGCTGAAGGAAAAAGATATACTGTGCATGCAGTACCCAAATGAAAGTTAAAGTGACATAACAAATAGCATAAAAAGCAGAATTTAGGACAATAACTATTATATGAGACAAATAAAACTTTTCAAAATGATAGAGACAACAATTAGAATGGCAAAATTATAAAACTATATACAAATACATAAACATACGTGAAACTTAAAAATATATGAGGTAAAATTTGACAGAACAGAGGAAATTATAACTGAACAGTAATAGCTGGAGACTTCAGGATTCCAATTATAGCATGTATAGAGAAATTATGTGGAATATCAGTAACAAACCAAAAACCCAAACACACCGTTGTTGAATCAAATCCTACTCATAGCAACCCTTCCTTGGGTTTCCGAGGTGGTATCACTGCAGAAGTAGATTGCCCAACCTTCCTAAGGAAATAAAAATAAAATACGCTTGACAGGCATCTCTGCAGAAGAATTCACCCAGCAAGTTCAAAACACACATTCTTTTAATGATCACATTGAATATTTTCTGGGTAAGTTCAACCAACTATTAGGCCTTAAAACAAGCATCAACACATGTAAAAAGACTAAAATCATGTTGTTGTTGTTGTTGTTAGGTGCTACTGAGTCAATTCAGACTCATACTGACCCCATGTACAACAGAACAAAACTGTCCTGCCAAGCACCATCCTCACAATCCTTGCTATACTTCAGCCCATCATTGCAGCCACTGTGTCAATCCATCTCGTTGAGGACCTTTTCCTCTTTCTCTGACTCTCCACCTCACCAAGCATGATATCCTTCTCCAGGAAATGGTCTTTTCTGACAACTTGAATAAGTAGGTAAGATGAAGTCTGGCCATTCTCACTTGCAAGGAACAATCTGGCTGCACTTCTTCCAGGACAGATTTGTTCATTCTTCTGGCAGTCCATGGTACTTTCAGTATTCTTCACCAACAACACAGCTCAAAAGCATCCACTCTTCTTTAGTCTTCCTTAATCATTGTGCAGCTTTGAGATGCATATGAGGCGATTGAAAATACCATGGTTGTGCTAAGCGCACCTCAGTTTTGAAAGTGACGTCTTTGCTCTTCAACACTTTAAAAAGGTTTTTTTGCAGTGGATTTACCCAGTGCAAACCTATGTCTAATATTTTGACTGCTGCTTCCATGGGTGTTGATTGTAGATCATATGAAATCTTTGACAACTTCAATCTTTTCTCCATTTATTGTGCTTGTTATTGGTCCACATTTAAGAATGTTCACTTTCTTTATGTTGATGTGTAATTCATACTGAAGATTACAATCTTTAATCTTCATGAGTAAGTGCTTCAAGTCATCTTTACTTTCAGCAAACAAGTTGTGTCATCTGCATGTTACAAGTTATTAATGAGATGTCACATTCTTCTTCATTTAGTCTAGTTATCAGATTATTTGCTCAGCATATAGATTGAATAAATATGGAGAAAGGATGCAACCCTGACCCTCACCCTTCCTGATTTTAAACCATGCAGTATCCCCTTGTTCTATTTGAACAACAACTTCTTGGTCTATGTACAGGTTCCTCGTGAGCACAATTAAGTGTTCTGGAATTCCCATTCTTTCCAGTGTTACCCATAATTTGTTATAATCCACATAGTCAAATGCTTTTTTATAGCCAAAAAAGTAAACATAAACTTCTTTCTGGTATTGTTGCTTTTAGCCAAGATTCATCTGATTTCCACAATGATATCTCTCATTCCACATCTTCCTCTGAATCCCACTTCCATTTCTGGAACTTCCCTGTCAATATACTGTTGCAATCATTTTTAAATTATCATCAGCAAAATTTTACTTGTATGTGATATTAATGATATCAATCAATAATTTCTACATTCTGTTGGATCACCTTCCTTTGGAATGGTTACAAATATGGATCCCTTGCAGTCAGTTGGCTAGGTAGCTGTCTTACAAATTACTTAGCATGGTCAGGTAAGTGCCTCTAGCATGGCATTTATTTGTTCAAACATCTTAATGGTATTTCATTAATTCCTAGAGCCTTGCTTTTTGCCAATTTCTTCAGTGTAGTTTCAACTTTGTCCACTAATACCATCAGTATTTCAGGAGGTATGCCACCTCCTGAAATAGTTGAACATCAACCATTTCTTTTTTGTATAGTGACTCTGTATTCTTTCTATCTTTTGATGCTTCCTACATCGTTCAATGTTTTGTTCATAGAATCTTTCAGTATTACAACTCGAGGTTTGAATTTTTCTTCAGTTATTTTTCTACTTGAGAAATGCTGAAAGTGTTCTTACCCTATGGTTTTCTAACTCTAGGTCATTGCATATTCCATTATACTAAAATCATAGGAGATATTTTCTAACACTACAGTGTAATGCTATTTGAAATCAACAGCAGAAACAAACATGGGAAAATAAAAAATAAGTTGAAATTAAACAATATACTCCCAAACAAACATTATGTCAAAAAAGAAGAATTTGAAAAATAATTTTGAATAAATGAAAATGAAAACACAATGTAGCAAAAGTTATGGAGTGAAGCAAAAGTAGTACTTAAAAGGAAATTTATAGCTGTAATCCCTTATAAAGGAATAAGTATCTGAAATTATTAAGCATAACTTTCTTCTTAAAAAAGTAGAAAACTAGAAAAACAAGATCAAACTAAACTCAAAGTAAACAAATGGAAAACTAAAGTCAAGAATAAATTGAGAAAACTAACAAAACCAAAAGTTGTTTTTAGATAAGTTCTACAAAATGGATAAATCTATAAGTATACTGACCAAGCTAAAAATAAAATGTACTCAAATTATTGCAAAAGAATGATATGAACAGCTATCTTAAAATTTTAAGTGGTATTACAAGAGAATACTAATAACAATATATGGTGACATATTCAATAACCTACATAAAATAGATAAATTCCTACACAGACACAACCTAACAAAATGGATTCAAGAAGATATACAAAATATGAATAAATCTATAATTAAGAAATTGAATTAATCATTTCAATACTTTTCATAAAGAAAATTTTAGGCTTGTGCACATAAGATATAAACAGAGGCAAATACTAATGCATGCACAATACTGCATTACTACTAACACCAAACACCAGGCCACAGATAAATTCATAGACAGGTGAGAAGATCAGTTGGGGATAGGTGAATAGGAATATACTCTAGTCCAATGATAGATTTGGCTGAAGATCATCTTACATATGCACTTGTGCTACAAAATTAGTCACATAAATTACAGAAGCAACAGAAAACAGAGTAGGAGCAAATTCTCAGAGATAACCAAACACCTTGAGAGAGAGAATTCCTGAAGTATTTTTTTCACGTACCCCAGGGTGATGCACTCATACATATACTTTAGGGAGATGCACCCTTAGAGAAATCAGCCATTAGGCAACAGAGGGGCAGTATTCACATAGAGAGAAATCTGGACAGACAGGAATGCATAGTTAAGAAGGGCACAGCGAGGGGGTAGTCACAGAGATGGGAGGAGAGGAGAGTTTATTATGGATGGTAATTGGATATGAAATCAAATGTGAACGAACTGTTGAGTGTAAAAAAAGTGCTTTGTAAATTTGCACCCAAAACACAACATAATATAAAATTTTAAAAAGAAAAGGGCTCTGAAAGCTTCACTACTGATATCTATCAAAAATGTAAAGAATAATCAGCACTAATCATTCATAAACTCTCCCAATAAATAGAAGGAACACTTCCCAACTTATTCTAAGGTACAAGTTTTGCTTTGATAGCAAAACAGACATAGCAAGAAAATAAAACCACAGATCAATACTGTATTCCTTATAAATGCAAACATAAAAATCCTCAAGGAAACACTAACAAAAGGAATCAACACTCTTGTTGTTGTTAGGGCCACTGAGTTGGCTCTGATTAATAGTGACCCTATGTACAACAGAATGAAAGACTGCCTACTTCTGTGCCATCCTCACAATCATTCAATCATTGTTACATTTTAGCCCATTCTTTCAGCCACTGTTTCAATCCATCTCATTGAGTGTTTTCCTCTCTTCCACTGACCTTCTATTTTACTAGTCATAATATTCTTTCCCAGAGACTGGTCCCATCAGTTAACATGTCTAAAGTATGTGAAACGAAGTTTTGCCATCTTTGCTTCCAAGGAGCTTTCTGGCTGTACCTTCAAGACAGATTTGTTCATTCTTCTTCCAGACCTGGGTATATTTAATATCTTTTGCCAATACCATAATTTAAAACTACCAATTCTTCTTCAGTCATCCTCATACATTTTCCAGGCTTTACAGATGATGACTTGGGTCAGAGACCTTATTCTTCAAAGTGACATCTTTGCTTTTCAACATTTTAAAGAGGCTTTTTTTTTTTTTCCCCCAGCAGATTTGCCCAATGCATTATGTTGTTTGATTTCTTGACTGCTGCTTCCATGGACACTGATTGTGGATCCAAGAAAAATAAAATCTTAGACACCTTAAACTTGTCTCCATTTATCATCATGTTGCTTATTGGTTCAGTTCTGAGGATTTTTGTTTTCTTTATATGGAGGTGTAATCCATACTGAAGGCTGTAGTCTTTGATCTTCGTAAGTAAGTGCATTTAGTCTTCTTCACTTTCAGGAGGCAAAGTTGTGTCATCTACATATGGTAGGTGGTTAGTGATCCTTCCTCTAGTCCTGGTGTCATGTTCTTCTTCATTCAGCTTCTAGGATTCTTTTCTCAACATATAGATTGAATTAGTATGGTGGAAGCATACAGCCCTAGAGCACACCTATCTAGATTTTAAACCACACAGTGTCCCTTTTTTCTGTTTGAATGACTATGTCATGGTCTACCTACAGGTTTTACAAGAGCACAATTAAGTGTTCTGGAATCCAAGTCATATTTATACCATGAATATAAGATGGATTTAATATTAATGAATGTAATATGCCATGATACTAGTATAGAAGACAAATCCCATGATCATCTCAATAGGCAGAGAAAAAGCTTTTGACAGAATCCAGAAACCTTTCATTATTAAAAAAACAAATGAACTAGGCATAGAACAGAATTTCCTTTATGAGCTACAAAATATCAATGGGGAAAAAGGAAGCAAAAAAATATATATATAGCTTACACCATATGTTAATGGTGAAAAAATGATTGTTTTTACTCTAAATTCAGAAACATGAAAATGGTGTCTGCTGTCAGCAATTTTGTTCAGTGATCTAGTGGAGGCACTATTTGGTGAAACTATACTAGAAAAATAAATGACAGCTAGATTGGAAAATATGAAGAAAAACTATATTTGTAGATGGCATGTTTTTGTACACAGGATATCCTAAAGAATTCATTAAAGCACTCCTAAAACTAGTAAATGATTCAGCAAAGTTGCTGGACACAAGATTAATAGACAGAATATTAATTGTATTTTTATACACTAGCAATGATCAATCTGAATATCCAATTAAAAAATAATGTAAATTGCAATAGCAGCAAAAGTAATAAAATGCATAAAAATAAATTTAACATAAGTCCAGAACTTGTAAACTGAAGACTGAAAAACAATGTGGAAGTAAATTGAAGAAGACATAAATGAATGGAAACACATTCCATATTCAAACATTTGAATGTTTTATGTTAAGATGGCAATGCTCCTTAAATTGATCTATAGGTTTAACATTATTTCTAAGAGAATCCCAGCTACATTTAGCAGAATTTGACAGTCTAATCCTAAAATTTATATGCAAAGAAAGTGACTGAGGACAACCAAAACAATTTTGTAAAAGAACAACAAAATTTGGAAGACTAACATTCTCAATTTCAAAATATACTATAATGCTACAGTAATCAAAATAATGCAGTGCTGACATAAGGATAGACATATAGACTAGAAGTCAGAGTCCAGAAATAAATCATTATGTTTATTATTAATTTATTTTTAACAAGTATGCCAAGGTAATCAACGGAAGAAAAGTATTTTGTCCAGCAAATTTTGCTGGAAATACTAAAAGTGAACATGCAAACAAATAAAATTGGACCTGTCCCCTTCACCATACATGAATATTAACTACAAGTTGATTTCAGACCTAAATGGAAAAGTTAAAACATATTAGAAGGAAACATAGGAATACAACTTTGTGATACTGGATTAGATAACAGTGTCTTAGATATGACATTAAAAGCATAAGCACACCATTTAAAAACTTTAAAGAAGACAAATATGTTTTCATCAAAATTAATTTTTAATTTCATCAAAATTTAATTTCAAAAGTCACCAAAAAGAGTAAAAAGACAAGTCACAGAAGGGGAGAAAGTATTTTCAAATCATGTACCTAATGAGACATTTACATGCACCAGTATATATACATATATATAAACACACACACACAAAGGTATATACACAGCATGAAGTCTGTTTGGGCAATGTCCCACTGCATGTGCATCCATGCTTCAATAAGGCTATAATAGAGTTCAGACATCCTGATCTGAAACAGAATGTAGAGGTTATGCTTTGCTCAGTACTATACATCCTGTCTCTCACTAGCTCTCCAGGTCATGCGTCAGCCATGAGCCCTTGCAGGCTGGTAGGAAGGTGCTTTTGGTGTCCTTCCTGGCTGCCTTTCCTACCATGCTAGCTTCAGGAAAGGACCTTGAAGAAATCACTAAGGCCACTGCCCTACTTTTCTAGAGCCTCACTCCCAGACTGACACCACAGATTCTCACATTTTGGCAGACACTGAGCAGACAAAGCAAACTACATGCTGATGTGGTGGTGGTGGTGGTGGTTGTGATGATGGTGGTGGTTGTGGTAGGAGAAGTAGGAAAGATGGCTGAGGGCAGAGGGGAAGGATTAAGCAGAGGAGGGATGGGTGGTACTGGAAGAGTTTAAAGTCCATTAGTGGGGAGACGAAAGCAGGCAAGTATGAAGGAAAAGGACACCTCTGATGGCCAGCTAGATGGCAAATGTGCATGTGTGGCCATGGCATGGGCTAGGCACAGCTCTCCGAGACGTAGCAGGATCAGCAGGGGCAGAATTAACATTTTTGGGCAGTCCCTTGGCTGTCCCTTGACATAGCAGCACCTCAGGTCGCAGGCCATCTTGTGTGCCTCTTTCCTGTATGAAATATGGGGTTCACACAGCATCTAAATCACATAATAACTAATTTCACAGAAAGTATTGTGGATGTTAAGGAACACGTTTTTGTATGTATGTGTGCCTATATAAATAAACACACATACATACTCTATAACTCAACAATAAAAAGATAATCCAACTGAACAATTAGAAAAGAATATGAATAATTATTCAAAGAATATAAATGGCATATAATTGCATAAAATATGTTCACCACCATCAGTCATTAAAGAAATGCAAATAAAAACTGAAATGTGATACTATATAATAATTTATCATGATTATAAAAAAAAAGTTAATAATAGCATTGGTAGTGAGGATGTGGATAAAATTGAAACCCTGAAATATTGCTGGTGAAAACATAAAATTGTTTATGCACTCAGTAAATTACAGCAGTTCTGCAAAAGGTTACACATAATGTCATCATATACTATGGACTGAATTGTTTTCCCCAAAGAGATATGTTGGAGTCCTGACCCTTGTACTTGTGAAAGTACCCTTGCTTGGAAATAAGGTTTTCTTTTGTTATCAAGTTAATGAGATAAATTGAACTTTGCCAGAACATTCATATATTTCCCTTAAGGAAACTAAGGATGGTGACCTGAGTCACACCCTCAAATAAGGTGGGACTCAAGATGCATTCCACTCTAATTAACAGAATAGATAACTCACTCCAAAATGGGGCCATAACCACAGGCATAAACTCAAAACTCAGTGCCATTGAGTCAGATCCAACTCATAGCAACCCCTTCTTGGGTTTCTGAGGTGATATCTCTACAGAAGTAGATTGCCCAGTCTTCCTTCCAAGGAGTGGTTGGTGGGTTTGAACCTCCAGCCTTCTGGTTAGCAGTCAAACACCTTAGGAACTATGCCACCAGAGCTCCCAACCACAGGCATAGAGGATAGGATTTACAATGCATGACAAAATGGATGACTACTTTAAAAGGGTCATATTACATAATTCACTGTACTAAAGGAGCAGTTCTAGTTTGTAATACAGGGGGTGACCATAAATCAGAATTGACTCAGAAACATTTTTTTTTTTTCTTTTAATGATTGAAAATCCTGTGCATATATTTAAAAATACTCAGTTGTAGAGTGAATTTTATGATATATGAACCAAATCTCAGTAAAAGTGTTATAAAAAAAGATTAGGAAAGTACTATAGCTAATGTAGAAAGAGGACATATGAGGAAAAAAATTACTGCTTTTACTCTGAAAACTTGTTTTTTTTAATTGTGAAATTTTAACCATTTATAATTAATATGATCCTTATATTCTTTTACATAGAGAATAAGAACTTTATAACATATAAAACTTACTTCCATCTCTGTACAGCCATGTATTGTTATTACTTTTTTTTTTTGGCTTTACACTGTGACTTATCTTTAAAGAGATTTCAATAATAAAATTCTTTATGTTTATCTATGTAGTGAACACTTCTGATGTTTTTCACTTTGTGTAGTTTGATATTTCTATTAAGTGTCATTTCCCTTTTTCCAGGATTGTTTTTAGTTGCCATCAAGTTGCTTCCAACTCATGGCAACTTCATGTACAACATAATGAAACTTTGTCTTGTTCTGCACCATCTAGTGCCTAAGGCATTTGACTTCTAACCAGAAGGCTGGTGGTTCAAACCCACCAGCCACTCCTCGGAAGGAAGACTGGGCAATCTACTTCCATAGAGATACCACCTCGGAAACCAAGGAGGGTTCACTATGGGTTGAATTGACTCAACAGCAGTGAGTTTGGTTTGATTTGGTTTATACTACCTTTATGATTGTTAATAATTGTTAATATTCTTGCAGTCACTATGTATTTCAGGTGCTTTTTATCCTAGAGGGCTCATCCTCCAGCACTCTTATCAGACAACATTGTGTTGTGATCCATAAAATCTTCCTTGGCTAATTATTGAAAGTAAATAATCAGGTTTTTTTTTTTTAAAAAAAAAAAAACAACTTTTGAGCAACAATATTTAAGTTTGCTTTGGACTTATAGTCTGTGATAACACATATTTTACTGAACATGACCTGCGGGAAATTGGAGATCATGGTGTAAAACACTGTTTCATTTGTGCTGACTTACCTTTGTGAGACAGAAGGAAGGTTGGGCAATCTACTTCCGTAGTGATACTGCCTCAGAAACCCAAGGAGGAGTCACTATGAGTCGAGTTCGACTCAACAGCACATAACAACAATAACAACACTTTTGTGAGAATTGTTAGCAGACATTATTGTTGAAGTATGACAAAAGAAGATGACTTAATGATTGTGATAGGTTTATCATCTTAGCATGTGAGCTTTTGATATGAGGTCATAAGCATTTCAGTCAGTATATTCAGAATCATTTACAGCTAAATATCACTACATATTGAGTTATCCTTATCCAATGTTAATATTAATACTTCATTTCAGTTGAACTATAACAAGGTTCATTTTCACCTATTTATATATTTTATAAAACCAGCTAGTTTATTCTAGATTAATTTAATTTATTTTTCCTGTAATTGTCTGACTAACATTTAGTATTTGTGAGTGGGGTAGAGAGTTGAAATAAGTGTTATATAAAAGAGAGCTTTTCTGTTAAAATATTAATTTTCATTTTATAAACATATTTCACTGTAGAAATAAAAATATACTTCATTCAAGTGGCTGTTTGTATTTTCCCACTTTGTGTCCTGACCAGTGCAGCATATATTATTTTTCAATACTGATTTAATTCCCATAGTGAATTTTCTAACAAAAATATATGCTGCCAACATGCTGTATTTGTCATTTGCACCAAGGTAATAAGACTTTGTCGGGTTATGATAGCAAGTAGTAATATTGCTGTGAAGTTTTCTTACATTTGTAATCATTATCAAATTATGTGTGTATGTTGGTTTGTTTTTGAAGAAGAAAGTTACGTTATATTAAAAAAAAAAAAAAACCTGATTCACTGAAAAAATTATTGTTTGACAAACTGGAAACATGATTTCCCTTCAACCCTGTAAGAAAAGATTCAATCTATTAAGAGGTTGTTGTTGTTGTTGTTGTTATGTGCCGTCGAGTAGGTTTAATTTGAAGATCATTATTTTGCAGACATGGAAACTAAAGTGTAGTAATTTTAAGTGTTTGCCTAGTATCCCAGAGCTAATTAGTTTCAGTAACTGAATAAAACATCAGTCTCTTGACTACTACCTAGCACTTTTTCTGGAACAAAATATTGATTCCTTAATGAATAACAATAAAACTTCAGGGGCATGAGAGACTCACTCTGCCTGTAGGATGAAAACTATGGGGACGTATCCCTCTTATTCAGGGATGATAAACTGTTTTTCTGTAAGTGGTCAGACAATAAATATTTTAGTCTCTGTGGGTCAGATAATATCTGTTGCAACTACTCGATCCTGCTGTTGTAGCATAAAAACAACCACATGAAAACTTGTGGGTATGACTGTATTCCAATAAAGCTACATTCATAAAAGTAGTCTCTGGGCTAGACATGGCTATAGGCAGGCCTCAGCTTGCCAGGCTCTGCTGTAATGAAATATTGCTCAGTAAAAACACAATGTGAACTATATATGTAATTTTAAATTGTGTAGTTGTGACATTAAAAATATCCAAAACATCATTTCAGCTAAATTTAACAAACTATATTATTAAAGTATTTTACATTATTTTTATTATAGTAAGTTCTCAAAATAGAGTGTCTATTCTAGATTTATAATCATTCTAATTTTTACTAGCCCCATTTCAAGTGCTGCATTACTACATAAACTAGTGGCTGTAGCACTGGTCAATATAGCTCTAGTGCTTCCAGCATCTCAATCTGTAGTATATTAAAGAAGTGGACTCTAAACTTGATCATACTTAATTTCTTATATGACTTCATGGTCAAGATTTATTCGATACATTGGACATGCCACATTCTGATAAATATTTTGCATTTACTAATACTTCCAACAATTATTAGAAGCACGTGCAAAGTGTGTGCTATTTTTTTAATCTCCATTGCATATTAAATTTAGAGTCATTAAGTATGTTTTTCAAGATTACATAAAAAATAGGTAATAGAATCCTACTTAAAAATAAAAGTAGGTTAATCACTGCATCCTGAGGTTATAGTTTGTTCTTGTTTAAAGCAGGAAGGAGCATATCTACAATAAGCATTTTAAAAATACTTTAATATTTGATTCTAGCTTTCTATCCATGATGGACTAAACACTACAGTTCACAATATTATGTGAGATGTGAGTTATTTGATCTAACAGAACTATTATCTGATAAATAAAAATTTACTTTATGTATATATATTTAAAAAAAAGAAAAAGAAAAAACTCACTGCCATCAAGTCAGATCTGATTCATAGTAACCCATCTTTGGGTTTCGAAGGCAGTATTACTACAAAAGTAGATTGTCCAATCTTCCTTCCAAGGAGTGGCTGGTGGGTTTGCACTGCCAGCCTTCTGGTTCAAATGTCTAAGCCACTATACCACCAGAGCTCCCATGTATGTGTGTGTATATATATATAGAGAGAGAGAGAGAGAATTCAGGAAACAAAAAAGCAAATTTCTTTATGTTTGTTAACAAATAAGCAACAATAAAAGCAAAAATAGTACAATCAATAAAATATTCCTATTTTACTGATTCAAATTATATTTTCAGACCTTTATTTTGATGTTGACAGTGATATCATAATTCAATTCTAATGTTATCATTTGAAACCCACTTAAAATGAGAACTAATGGGTAGTAGAGAGTAGTTTTAGGGGAGAGTGGAAAGCTGATATTCTCAGAAAGGAGGAAATATCTTTGAATTTCAGATGGTGCTTGTTAAAACTTAGATGGTGCAAATGGTTAACACACTTGACTATAACTAAAATGTTGACGCTTCACATGTACCTAGTGGCTCCTGGAAAGAAAGACCTGGTGATCTACTTCCAAAAAATCAGCTATTGAAAACTGTATGGGACATAGTTGTACTATGACACCCATGGGGTAGCCATGACTTAGAATCCACAGGAGGGCAATTGGTTTGTTCATCATTTAACATCTCTAAATCTCTTTCTGGGGAGCTATGGTAGCATAGTGCCTACGGCACTTGACTGCTAACCAGAGGGCTGGCGGTTCAAACCCACAAGACACTCCTTGGAAGGAAGATGGGGCAATCTACTTCCGTAGTGATACTGCCTTTGCAACCCAAGGAAGGGTCGCTATGAGTCAGGTCTGATTCAACAGCACATAACAACAACAACAACAGATCTCTTTCTATCAGAAGGTAGACTATTGTTAGTGGAGATATCACTAATATATCCCAGTTTAGTTACTTATGATAAACTGGGGTACTGCAGAGAGTGGAACAGGGCATAATTAATAAATCTACAGAAATAGAGGGCAAACACCAGGACTATCCCAAGCAAACAAGAACACATGTTCCCTTCTACTTACCTATCAGTTGTTCACACTCTCACAGAAAAAGATAGCTCACCTGTCAATGGATATTGTGAACACACTATATACAAAAATTAATTCAAAATGCAACACAAACTGCCTTGAAAGTCAATAACATAAAACTTCTAGAAGACAACATGGAAAACTATCATGACCTTGGGGTAAGCAAAGAGGTGAAATTGTTTTTTAACTCTCTTATGCTCTACAGGATTTCATTAAGTTTTAAAATATCTTTCTTTCTCTACCAGCAAAATATGTTATTTTGCTCTTGTTTCCATAACAAAAAAAAAAATGAGTCATCATAATTTTTTTTTCCCTTCAGATAAATATCTGCTTCAATATGCCATTTATTTTTTCCTAGAGTAAAACTTTTTAACCCTGTCTTGCTTGAATTCACTGTTCCTGAAATGACCTGTGGGCCATCACTTCATATTAGGGTAAAGCCCTTGTGTTTTCCAGGTGTAGATGACAATTGAAAGATGTTCCAGACTCAATCAGCTCCCTGCACCTTTCTCAATTTCCTGTGCTTTTCCTTCCTTCCTCCACCACATCATTCAAACACTATGTACCATGTCGCTGCTCCTCTATGAGCATTGCAGGAATTGCCATTTAACCCAAATGATAATAGCTTCTTACCACCTTTATTTAGTCAGAGGTTGCAAAGCATGATGGGCTTTCTCACCAAAGTACATTGAATACATTCTTTTTATGTTTTATTACTTCTCTCTTTATTGTGTGTGTATGTGTGCCTATATGTATGGGTATTTGTGTATATATGAAAACATATGTTATATAAAATATCTTGTACTTATCCTGTAGGGAAATATTAGAACCTTTCAACATAACTTGTGTACTGGTTTTATAAAGCCTAAAGTAATTTTTTTTTTTTCACTTATTGTCATAGTGAGTCAGTGGTGTTGAGTTGAAACGTTAGGGAAAAAGAAAAAGGAGGAAAAGAAGGAGGAGGACAGGAAGAGGAGAAGGAAATGATTCTCATACAGAAAAAATAAGCAGTATCCTTCAGAATTAAGAAGGATCTATTTCAAGATATAGCTGGGTAATGACTACTTGAAAATTGTACAGTGGAAATAATCCAGGTCTCTTTGTAGAGCTAGAGATTTATCTCCAGGACATTACTATGTAAGATGAAGTAAAATGAAGATAAATGTATATAATATAATAATGTGGATTTTTAAAATAATGTATATGCAAGTATGTTTACTTGATTATTTCTGTAAAGATGCACGAGAATTACAATACTTCTAAACTTTAAGAGACCCAAGCGTAAAGAAGACTGTTATTACTGTATAATTTTTTTCTACTGTTTTGATAATTTTACCATGACTATCAATTATAATTTTTCACTACCACCTAGAAAAAACCCTTTGAGCAACCACAAAATAATGTATATTCTTAAAATTGGAAAAGAAAAAACTGAACCTCATTTTTATTCCTACCTATATTCTATGGTTGTCCTAATGGAGAATTGTTCTGATAGAACTATTAGCCTCCACATATTCCTTAAAAGTAATTAACGTTAAATATTGAATAACTTATAACTGTGGTACTATCCTTCAGTTTAAATAACATACTCCAATGCATTTAGAGCCAGATGAAGGGAAATGTGGACCCAGAATTGGAGTATGGATGCCCTCTCTTTATGCTGTCTATGTATACATTGTTGTTGTTATGTGCCCTCGAGTTGGACCTGACTTATGGTGACCCCTCCTTGGGTTTCCGAAGCAACATCTCTATGGAAGTGGATTGCCCCATCTTCCTTCCAAGGAGTGGCTGATAGGTTTGAACCCTCTGCCTTCTGGTTATATGTCAAATGCCTTAGGCACTACACTACCATAGCTCCCGTCTATATATATTGTTTTTGTTGTTGTTATGTGCTGTCGAGTCGGCCCGACTCATAGCGACCCCTCCTTGGGTTTCCGAGGCAGTATCACTACGGAAGTAGGATTGCCCAACCTTCCTTCCAAGGAGTGGCGGGTGGGTTTGAACCGCCAGCTGTCTATATATATAGATATATAATTACATTGCCCAAGGAAACTGTATATATAGCTTACATTCAGCTTGTGCTCCTAGCTTTAAAATTCAGATCTAGGCCTTCTATTGTTAGATGCCAAGGAGTCAATTTCAACTCATGGTGACCCCATGTGAAAGAGAAAACTGTTCCACCATGTTTTCTATGCTGTGATCTTTATAAGTGCAGAACTTCAGTCTTTGTCCCACAGAGCCACACTGTGGTTTAAATCCCCAACCTATCAATTAGCAGCAGAGTGCTTAGGATATTGTTTTGATTTATTGATTTTATTTTCATGGTAAAATAATGGATTAGAATCCAGTCGAAAGTGAGTATGAACAGTAAAGATGGAATAAGCCAAAGATAATAAAGAATATTTTAGTACAGTTTCTTCTGATATCATTAGGAAATAATGGGACTTAATTACTCATCTCCTCCGGGAGCAAGGTAAGCATGGGTGGGCTGGTGCTTACTCACTGATCTGCACTGAACACTTTCCCTTGTTACCCTCCCAAGAGGGACCGGGTCT
>NW_006922749.1:122852-132489 GCF_000298275.1 Orycteropus afer afer
CCCAGTTTATAGACTGAGACAGACTAGGAAGAAGGAAGAGGCCGTCCACTTCTGAAAGAACTGGCCAGGGAAAACCTTATGAATAGCAAAGAAACATTGTTTGGTACATTACTGCGCAACTTAAGGAATAGTCCGTTTAGGCTAAAAGGCTCACAGAATAGGACTGGGAAAGAGCTGCAACATCTGAGTAAACCCAGCCTTACTCATGCAGGGATTGTGGGGCTGGCGCAGATTGGGCAGTGTTTCGTTCTGCTGTGCATGGGGTCGCTATGAGTAGGAAACGACTCGACGGCACTTAACAACAACAATTACTCATCCAAGGAATAGTTTTTATGGTCATTTTATGACCAAATCTGAGGCAATGAAAATCTATACCCAGAATTTGACACAAGGAAATGAAAGAATACCAAAAATAACAAACACACTGCCATCAAGTTGGATCCGATTCATAGCAACCCATACTTGGGTTTCTGAGGCAGTATCACTACGGAGGTAGATTGCCCAACCTTCCTTCAGAGGAGTGGCTGGTGGGTTTGAATCGCCAGCTTTCTGGTTAGCAGCCAAATGTCTTAGACACTACGCCACCAGAGCTCCTTACAACTTTCATTGTTTTCTATATTCTGTTGTTTTTAATAGGTGCCTTGGAGTTGGCTCCAACTCATAGTGACCCTATGCACAACAGAACAAAACACTGCCCAGTCCTGCACCACCCTCACATCTTGGCCGTGTTGAGCCTATTGTTGCAGCCACTGTGTCCGTCCATCTCACTAAGGGTCTTCTCCTTTTGCACTGACCCTCTACTTTACCAAGGATGATGTTCTTCTCCAGGGACTGGTGCCTTCTGACAATATGACCAAAGTAGGTGAGACAGAGTTTGACCATTCATGTTTCTAAGGAGCATTCTGGCTGCACATATTCTAGGACAGATTTGTCCGTTCTTCTGGCAGTCCATGCTATTTTCAATATGCTTCCCCAACACCACAATTCGAAAGCAACAAGTCTTCCATTGGCCAGCTTTCACAGGCATACAAGGTTATTTAAAAAGCCGTGGCTTTGGTTAGGTGCACCTTACTCTTCAAAGTCACATCTTTGCTATTCAACACTTTAAAGAGGTCTTTGCAGAAGATTTACCCAGTACAAAAGATGTCTGATTTATTTTTCTTTTTTTTTTCACTCAGCAAGTCTGGGAAATGGTATGTGGGGCCAAGAGCAAAGCACAGATGACCATCTTGGAGCAAAAATAATTAAAATGCCCAAGTTACTTTTTTTTTTTTTTTTTAGATAAATCACTTTTTATTTTCAGTCTATATTAATATTGACAGTTTTTAGCAGCTGTCCATGGAAGATGATTTTGATAATTATTTCTCAGTGTGTTTTTTTTTTTTAACTTTTTTTTTTTTAATTGTGATTTGGGTGAAAGTTTGCAGAGGACATTTACTTTCCATATAGCAGTTCACATACACTTTGTCTCATGACATTGACTATAATTTACCCCAATGCAAAAGCTCCCCTCCCACTTCCTCCCGATAGTTACCTCTTCCCTGTGTCCATCCATCCATGCACTCCTGCCCGCTGAGCTATCTTCCTGCACATAAACAGCCCTTCTTTCTCCCAAGGAGTGTATCAAACTCAGGTAAATGTTCAACTCATATACCTGTCTTTGTTTGGCTGGAAGCCACAGGTGTGGGTTCAATTCCAGACCTGAAGGGCAGCTAGGGGCCATAGTCTCAGTTGTTCCACCAGGCTCTATCAGACCAACAAACCTGCCCCCCCCCTTTTTTTTCCAAATGATTTTGAGTTTTGTTCCACATTGTTCTCCCTCCCTCTCTAGAATCTCCTACTTAGATCCCCCTCCAAGTGGTTGACAGTGGTAGCCAGGCACCATCTAGTTCTTCTGGTCTCATAATTGTATAGGCTGCAGATCACATGGTGTACCAATTGCTAGGACTAATTGTTTCCGTGAATTTTTGGTTTTCTTCATTCTCCTTTGCTCTGAATAAGGAGAGATCCATTGTTGCATCTAGATGGCCGCTTGCAAGCTTTTAAGATCCCAGTCACTACTCACCAAAGTAGAGAGTGGAACAGTGTTTTTATGTAGTATGTTATGCCAGTTGAGCTTGATTTTCCCTTGCAATCATGGTCCTAAGCCCACAGGTTCAACTACTCATTTCCTCTGGGTAACTGGCTTTGACCAAGAAGTGACTACAACCTTGTCCCTTGTCAACTCTACTGTACACCTGGGAATTCTTACAGAACATAGCAATACACTTGTAGAACCATTTTCTGCCAACCCTGTACATTGTCTTGCTACATAGACATCCCTAATAGTTCAGCCTGTCCACCCATCTATTCACCCGTATACCCAAGTTTCCCTTCACTGACAACACAGTACTGTTTGTGCAAAAGGGTTCATCTTTGTTGTCTGCACCTCCCATGTACCTCTCTATGTCTTCCTCTTCTTCAAAGCCACCATGTTGATCACTCACATTTGGTACATAGCCCTTTGCTTCACCCAAATCAACACCTGTCTCTACCTATCTAACAGTGTTTTCTCCCCTCCCCTCCCACCCTGGTAACCAACAAAGAAAATTTCCTTCCTTATATAAACCTTTCCTTGACTTTTACAATAATGGACGACTAATACAATATTTGTCCTTCTGTGGATGTCTGACTTCTTAACTGCTATTTCCATAGGTGTTGACTGTGGATTCAAGTAAAATGAAGCCCCTGACTACTTTAATCTTTCCTCCATGTTTCATGATGTTGTGAAGATTTCCGTTCTCCTTATGTTGAGTTGCAATCCGTACTGAAGTCTTTGATCTTCATCAGTAAGTGCTTCAAGTCATCTTCATGTTCAGCAAGCAAGGTTGTGTCATATGAATATTGGAGGCTGTTAATGTGTTCTCCATTCCTTATGCCACATTCTTTTTCACTCTAAGCACTACAAAATTTAACCTTAATATGTATATATACCTATACATTTATGCATAGTTCAGAATTCACCTACTGTTTATTTAATCACAGCATAAATATTAGTGAGACTATGTATTTTTAGTAGAGTTAATATAATGTTAATCCAATGTCTTTTCATAGCAAAAGAACAAGGCTACAATCCTGCTGGGCAATCTTTTCCTTCATAGTCTCACAATGTTTATCAACTGCTATGACCAAATAGTTGGGCAGCAATTGGTGTCAGTTATCATAAAAATTGAAATGAAGAACTAGGCTGTCCCATTTACATTCATTTTATATGCACGTTAAATATGGTTTTGGACAAGAATGGTGATTCAGTATGATGAAGTGTGGGATAGAACTATTGGAGAATAAGAAAAGTTTCTCCCATAGAACTTTAATTAATATGCCCCAAACATTTTATTTTATACTTATTTTCTGTTCCACATATCAGATTATTCTGATCTCTCTGAAACCACACATATTTTTAGCAGAATACATTTTGAACATACCAAGATCAAAATAGACTTGGGAAATCCACTCCTGCTCAAAGGCATATTGAGAATTCACTACATGCTTCATTATATTCATTTAAGTTAATCATTCTGACATAATCACAGGCATGGTCATTTAATTCGTTGTTTTAAAAGAGCAAGCTCCTATTAGTACATCACTCCTGCTCTTCATGAATAGGTCTTCGCAGAGCTCCTGAATCTCCATTTATAGGGTACTCACATTATTATTAAGAAAGTTAGTAAAAATATTACCATCTGTATTCTGTATTGTTAATTGCCCATTGTCAGTATCAAATGATGATCTTTACTTATTTAATTATGATCTTACATAGCAATGAATTATGTGGTACACCAATTTCATACATTTTATTTGAATTTCTCATGCAGAGAGAGAATGGATTAATTAATAGTGATTCTATTCAAACAGATTTGATTTTACAGAAAAAAGAAAGTTTATTACATCATTTCTATGAGCCTTTTCCTCCTAGTGAATTGTTTCAATGCTATTTCATAGGGAAATTATTGTGGAAGATAGAAGAAAATATACAAAAATGCTTATTTTAGAAAAATATAATGTTCACAAATATTTTACTGGAGAAAATTTTCAAATAAAATATGCAATAAATTAACATTGATTTATAAATAATAGAAGAAAAGTTAGCAATTTTCTCCATTTCTCAGTAGTTATAGTATCTTGACATATACCTTCCCCATTGATTATTACTCCTTTTTATATAGAATTACTGCTTTAAGATTTTCAGTACACTGATAGGAAAGCACTCAAATATGTTCTGCCTTCTGATATATGGTGAAGTACAATTACTCTTATTTAATAAGCAATAAAAAGTGAGATTTTATTTGTAAGTATAGTTAAAGTTTTAAAATATAGCATATATTATATATGAGCATTAAGGGTATAGTCTTTATATTTAAAAATAAATCTAGGTTTGATATTTTGCAGTAACCTAATTTAATATGAAATTTTAGTGTTTTTTTATGATAAAAATAATTAGCCCCATTAAAACTAAGATTTTATACTAGAGATAAGTAAGACATATGGTAAAAGTGCATCCCTAAAGTGAGTACCCTGACTATTCTGACTCACCTATTTGAGACAGCATCTCAGTATTATTTTACTTTTAGTCATTGTTTTATTGGTCCATTAAGTTGAATCCAATTTTCCTGGTCCTGTGTTACAGAGAATTCTGTTCTGCCCACCTTCAAGGTTGTCTGGTTTTATTTGATCCTAGTTAGGGTTTAATATAACTATTTTTTACTGAAAATGGGCAACACTTTATGATCAATGAAGCAACTGGTAAGAAATATAGATTACAATTATACTATAAGTGTATAAATATGTACCCTAGTGAAAAATTGGAAATTTTATTTTAAAAGTCCTTAAATAATATTGAATAAAAGTATATTTTTAAAGGAATCTTGTGAGTTTTGTCAGAATTAAGTCTTGTATTGTCTTTATTGTTTTCCTTTAATATAATGATTAAATAACTTTTCCATTTAAAGAGCATGAGAAAAATTATTACAAAGTACATGGCAAATAACGCTAAACTTCATTAAAAAAAATCCTCACTGTCATCTAGTTGATGCCAACTCATAGCCACCCCCTTTGGGTTACCTAGGTGGTGAATCTTTACAGAAGTAGATTCCCCAGTATTCCTTCCACAAAGTGGCTGGTGGGTTTCACCTACCAACTTTGTGGTTAGAAAGCAAATGCTTTAGGCACTACACCACCAGAACTCCTTGTCTTCTATATAGATTATGTTGTTGTTGTGGTTATGTGCCATGTAGTGGGACCTAACTCATAGCAACCCCACCTTGGCATTCCAAGGTCGTATCACCACGGAAGTAGATTTCCTCATTTTTCTTCTGAGGAGTGGCTGGTGGTTCAAACCCACCAGCTTTCTGGTTAGCAGTCAAGTGACTTAGGCACTATGCTACCAGAGCTCCTATATAGATTATAGGCATACTAAAATATTTTAAAGGAGCTCTGGTAGCATAGTGCCTAAGGCACTTGACTGCTAACCAGAAGGTTGATGGTTCAAATTCACGAGCCACTCCTCAGTAGGAAGGTTGGGCAGTCTACTTCCATAGTGATACCACCTCAGAAACCCAAGGAGGCACATAACAACAACAACAACAAAATGTTTTAAAAATTTTTTAAAAACGATTTTCATGGGACCTACAAAAACCTTTTTTTGAAACAAAATTTTTCTAAATTTATTGGATTTTTTTAATGAAATAATTTGTTATGCTGCCCTTTCAAAATTAATATATTTAACTACTTTTGTTTTGATTTTATGTAGATATATTTGATATGAAGGTTCTGGGGCTCTTTTTGTTAAAATTATACTTAATGCCTTCACTTTATGTGAACACTTTGCAAAGTTTGCTATTGAAATGACTTCAGGAAATTATTTTCATAATGTTGAAAAATGATAATAATTACAATAAAAACTTTGATTTCCAGATTCTAGGAACCAAGGATTATCTCTTCTATGTCCTTACTCACTCAAAATAATATGTTATAAAAAGTCATATAAGATAGTGATAATGCTTTCAAGAAATTAAAATAGTTGAAGAAACAAAGCAAACACATATATAATGATAAGACAATAATGTATTTGATAATTGCTATGTCTCAGAAAATGAATTAAGTACAACACAGGTAAAAAGTCATGGTAGAGTCTGACTATTTGAGAATATATTGAAATACATGTTAAAGATTTTTGAAAATACAAAATCTCCAAAATAGCTGATTTTGGAATAAACATCAGATTCTCTACAAAATAAATTATGTCTCAAAAGTGTACTGAGATATGACTGCTGTAAAAAATCACATACAAACTCACTGTTGTTGAGTGGATTCTCATTCATAGTGACCCTCATTGAGTTTCCAAGGCTGTAGATCTTTCCAGAAGCAGACTGGCTCATCTTTCTTCCACAGAGTAGCTGGTAGGTTTGAACTGCTGACTTTCTGGTTAGCAGCCAAATACCTTAAGTATTATACCTAACATCACATGGAAGTAAAATTTTGCTGAAAACTACTCAGAAACATTTGCAGTTGTATATACACAGGAAACTGCCAGAAACACAAACTGGATTTGGAAGAAGGCATGGAATGAGACACATTATTGTTGATGTTAGATGGATGGATCTTGGCTGAAAGCAGAGAATAACAGAAAATGCTTACCTGTGTTTTACTGGCTATGCAAAGACCTTTGGCTGTATAATATATTATGTATAACATTGCCAAGAATGGGAATTCAGATCACTTAACTGTACTCATGGACAACCTGTACATAGACAGGTTATTTGAAGAGAGCAAGGTGAAACTGTGTAGCTTAAAATCAGGAAATCTGTGAGTCAGAGTTATATCCTTTCACCATAATTATAAAATCTTCATGCTGAGAAAATAATCTAACAAACTGCACTAAATTAAGAAGGATATCCAAGGATGGGACTTTGGAAAATAAGGATTTTAAAATTATAAAATATTTACTATTATAAATTATTTTATCATTATACAATTATACCTTATTATGCTAATCATCCAATAATTAGCATATTATCAATAATTATGTTTAAGCTCATTCCTAATAAATCAATTCTTTACACAGGAAAAATAATATCACAAAAGTACTCATGAATTGTTTTATGGTACACTTTTGGCTATAAAAGGAGCTTTGGTGGTACAGTGGGTATGTGCTCGGCTGCTGATGACAAGGACAGCAGTACAAACTCACCAGCTTCTCCATGGGAGAAAGATGTGGCAGTCTGCTTCTATAAAAGTTACATCCTTGAAAATTCTACGTAGAGGTTCTACTCTGTCCTATAGGGTCAGTATAAATCAAAGTCAACTTGATGGCAATGGATTTGATTTTGGGTTTTATTGGTTATAAATGTGGTAACTTTAGTTCAAGTAATTATATCAAATCTTGCTCCCTATATCTCTTTCTTTTTTCTTATGTACAGAAAATATCATTTAGTTTAGACTTATTTCACATGAAGGTAGCAATGTCTGAAGCTAAAAAGTGCATTTTATTTTCAGACACTCATTATTAAATGGTAAATATAATAATCCCTGTTGGATACAATTGGGTTAATCTGTATATTTTTTTTTATCTCTTGCTAAATAAAATATTACCTCAAAATTTTGTGGCATAACCAAGCACAATTTTGTTTTGTTTTGTTTTGTTTTGTTTTCTTAGAGTTTTGATGAGTCAGGAATTTGAGCATAGCCTCTGGTTGAGTGCTCTGTTTCAGGATATGGCACAAGTCTATAAAGTGTTAGACAAGGCTATGATCATATCTGAGGGCTTAACTGTGGGAGGATCCATTTATAAATTCATTCATAGAGTTGTTGGCAGGATCATTGCCTTGAGGGTTGTTGTTCTGATGAGATAAATTCCTCACTGATGGTTGTCCTTATTTACTTGACCTGTGGGCCTTGCAAGCTTTCTTTACCAGAACAAGTCTGTGCAAAGAGCCAGAGAGTGTACCAGAGTGTTAGAAGAAAGTCCTAGATCCAGTCCACAGTGAAAGGATTGCATCATCCATGAAGGCCGGGACCGTGGGGAGCCATGCCAGAAATTGCCTTTCATAATCTTCATGCCCGATAGTAAAAAAACAGACATAATTTCCATGGCATCCATCTCTGAACTGCTCTTTCTCTTCCTCTCTCTTAGATCACTTACTATGAGATAATTCATTCCAAGCAGCTCTAAAGAAAAACTCATTGCACAAGGAACTGAAGCTTCCTGCCAACAGTCACATGAGCCGACTTTGAATTAGATCCTCCTGGCGCAGTCATGTCTTCATATGACTACAGTCTTCTCTAACACTGATTTTGGCTTGGGAGAAATGCTCAACCAAAATGAATAAGCTAAATAGCTTCTGATTACTGACCCTGAGAAATTGTGAAATAATAAATGTTAATTGTTTTAAGGTGATAAATTAGTGATATTGTGTTATGTACACAACACATCTTGGAATTATGCATTCTATTTTTCTCTTTATTTTAAAATTATCCTTGAACAAGACAAGTTTGAGCTGTGTGGTTCCACTTATATGTGGGTTTTTACAAGATAACAGATCTTGGGGAAATTCAAGAGCAAATATACACCACAGCAGAATTAACATAACATGACATGATGGAGAACAGTGCTTCCAAATCAATGCCAGATGATGAGGAAGAAGACATAGAAGAAGCAGTGCCAGAAAGCAAATTGACTTTAGACAATCTGGCAGAAGAGGTCCAATTATTCAAGACCGCTTGACTCCTTTTTGACTCCTTTTACTACATGGTCCCTACTATGATGAGGGCTCTGAAACTACAGCAAATGATGAAAGAAGGATTGGTAGCATACAGGAACATTTTTAGACAAGTGAAAAAGCAAAATGATCAGACAAATATATTACCATAAAGTTACACAGAGTATGTCAGCCTCTCCTGCTTCCTGTTTACCCCCTATGTCTCCTCTGGTTGTCACTCCTCAGGCAGCATAACCAACCCCTCCTTACTCTACTCATCATGAAGACCACAAGGATGAAAACTTTCATGATGTTCCACTGCACTTAATACATAGTAAATAATCACCACGCTGAGCTTAACAAACTTATATGCTGGGTACATGTGTGAGTGGTTTTGTGTGAAAATCTAATAACTGTATGGTTAAAACTGTGTTAATCATTCATTTTATTGGTAAGGCTTTCTGTCAACAGAAGGTTTTGGGTGGTCAAAATTTATCTGCAAATTCTTACTTGCTCGGAGATCAGTGTCTCTAACCTCTGCATTGATCAATGGTCAGCTGTATTTAACTTATCAGAATTAATCAGTTAACTTGTCATAAAACACTAACCACATGATAACAAATACTAAAATATGAAAATGTAAATTATTAGTTAAAAATAACTTTTCAGATTGGCTAGTTCTTCTTTCAGAAAATAAGCAGTATTGCATTTAAGAAAATTCAGAAATATAGGAATCTCTCTAAAATTACTAAGGGTTAATTAAACATACCATATAAAAATCAATGCAAAATGAGGACACTATTCCAAATGTTTGAATACATTGATACATCTTCCTTATTATGTCATATTTAAGATAATGTGATTGGATATTTTATTATATATATATATATATATGTAATACA
>NW_006922749.1:133369-146494 GCF_000298275.1 Orycteropus afer afer
TTTATTGTTAGTATTAAACCAATTTCCTTATTTAATATATTATTGGGGTATTTAATTTAAATAATTTATTATGGAGAATTTCATCTTATAAGCAATTATGTTTTATTTTTTAATATCTGTATTAATGAAATTATAAAATCCTTTTAAAATTTAGTTGAAAACAGTTAATCATCTTAGATAATTTTTCATAAATGTGAATTCATGTTACTACTTATGAGATATATATTTTTTCACAAGTATTATATCTAAAGTAATTATAATTAATTATAACCTTTCTTCAGGTTATACTGATTTTCATTATGTGGGAAAGTGGCTAATTTATTTGATTATTTGCTCCTTTTTTGGTAAAAATAATATACAACAAAAACACACCAATTCAGCAATTTCTACATGTACAGTTCAGTGACATTGATTATATTCATTAAGTTGTACCATCTTTCTTACTATTTTTTCCTAATTATTATACTACCATTAACATAAACCTATTGCTCCCTGAACTTTTCCTCTATTGTCCCCTTTATGGTATTGAGTTGCTATTGTCAATTTGATCTTACATAGGTAATTCTTCAAGAAAGTACAATGCTCAAGGAAGATTTACTTTGGAAGGTAGTTCTGGTTTAAGGATCAAAGACCTAAATGTATGACCTAAAACCATAAAACTCTTAGAAGAGAGCGATGGGGCACTGCTTCAGCCCCTAGTTCTCAACAAGGATTCTTAGACATGACACCAAAGGCAATGATAATAAAAGATGAAAATAGGTAAAGGAAATCTCATCAATATTAAAGACTTCTATAAATCAGAGGAATTTGTCAACAAAGTGAAGAGACCACCTACAAACTGGGAGAAAATTTTGGGGAACTCTAATTTAAATTTTTTTATAACAGACAAGTATTGAATATCCAGAATATATGAAGTTCTCTTACAACTTAACAAGAAAAAGATAAACAATCCAAGAGAAAACTGAGCAAAGGACCTGAATAGACATTTCACCAAAGAGGATATTCAAATGGTTATTTGATTCTTATTTATTTCTAGGCTTCACTTATCTTTACAAATTTCTCCAGTTCCTTTCTGAAAAAGCTTATATAAATATGAATTTGAAATTAAGTCTTAAGGTGATTCTTACACATTGATATGTCTAATCTACAGTTCAGGAGCTCTGGTGGCATAGTGCAGAAGGCACTTCACTGCTAACCAGAAGGCTATGGTTCAAACCCACCAGCCACTCCTCGGAAGGAAGGTTGGACAATTTACTTCCGTAGTGATACTGCCTCGAAAACCCAAGGAGGGTCTGACTAGACGGCACATAACAGCAACAATCTATGATTCAGTGCTTTCTTTTTTAAATAAGTTTTGATTATTAGAAGTCCTGAATACCTCAGTGGTATTGTTGTTGACGTTAGTTGCTGTTGAGTCAGCTCAGACATGTGGAGACTTTATGTATAACAGAACAAAAACAAAGCAGTACTCTGATAGTATTAACCATATTAATGATTGACAATAGGGTGCAGACAAGCACGCAGATTTGGCTTTAGATCTCTGCCTCTTACTGCTTGTTCTATCCCAGATAAGATAGATTCTCTAAGCCTCAGTTTTGTCAGCATAACTGATATTTTAGGCTCATTATGAGGATATTTTAAAGATTTTTTAAAATCAGTGCTTAGCCCAATAAGTAACATCTTTTTTAAATTTATTTTTTAATTTTCATTGTGATTTGGGTGGAAGTTTACAGAACAAATTCATTTTCTGTACAGCAGTTCATACACATTTTGTTTCCTGACACTGACTGCAAACCCCCGCAAGGTAACAGCTCTTTTCCCATTTCTCCCTGGAGTTACTTCTTTAAAAGCCTAGGATAGTAATACATTAAGATATAATGATCATGATTCAAATCATTTAATATTTATTAAGTATATAAATACACCCTCCATAGCAGTTATTACTTAGCAGATGACAAACAATTTTTTAATTTATTTTAATCAATTATAATTCCCTAAAATTAATTTGTAGGGAATATCCTTGCCTAAAAACATGGTTGAAAAAGTACCCTGATCAAACATTCAGCTGAAAATAACTAAAAATGTTGGATAACATATAAAAATATTATTTATAAAGGATATATAACATGGTAAGAGAGTAAGAGATACTTAGACTCAATCTTTGTAACAGCAGGATCCTTAAGACTTGAATAGAGCACTGAAGCCAGTTACCACCTTGAATTACTTTTATTCAAATGAACTTCTCTTTCTCTTTAACTAACTTTGCAGGTAGCATGAAGCAAAACTCAGGGCTCATCCAAAGTGGAAAGCCTATTATGAGATAATCCTCCCCCTTCAAAATAGCACCCCTTTAAGATAGAGCCCTCAAAACTTTTAGTGTAAGGTTAAATTAAAAATTATAAGCAAAATTAAAAATAATACATAGTCCTTCACATTTAGTGAAATAGCATTTTTTCTGCATTTTCTTAAATGAAATTCTGCTCACATATTGAGATAAGAACTAACTAGCCTGCAATTATTTTTAATTAACAAGTCCTATTTTAAAAAAGGCCTAGGGGATGGCCTCAGGGCCTCAGTCAGTCAGCTGCCACACCCAAGGCTGGCAATTCAAACCCACCAACCGCTCCCCGCCAGGTAGTCGGGTGTCTCTTTAGGAGCTCTGGTAGCACTTGACTGCTAACCAGTAGGCTGGTGGTTCAAACCCACCAGCCACTCCTCCGAAGGAAGATGGGGCAATTTACTTCCGTAATGATACTGCCTCGGAAACCCAAGGAGGGGGTCGCTATGAGTTGGGCAGACACAACCGCACGTAACAACAACACTTTAAAAAATTAATGTACATTTAACATATGACAAATTAAAGCATAAGAATTGAGCTTTATTAAGCTGGTAATTTTTTTCTACAACCTAAACAAAATTGCATATACATGCTTCAATATTAAAAGAATCGTAAAGATGCCCGACGTCTCTCAATTTATATAGAATAAAGTAATGTATGTTTGAATGACAGATCTCTTTATATTAATGTTCTATTAGCAGCTATATCGACTCAGAGGACTTAGTTATAGAAGTATAAAACCAAAAAAAAAAAAAAACCACCGAACTCACTGTTGTCAAGTCCATCATAGCGACCCCTCCTTGGGTTTCCGAAGCAGTATCTCTACAGAAGTAGATTGCCCAGTCTTCCTTCTGAGGAGTGGCTGGTGGGTTTGAACCAACAGCCTTCTGGTTAGCAGTCAAATGCCTTAGAGTGCAAATTAATAGGGAAAAATATCTGAGTAACACTTTCTCTTCTCCTTGACAGACAAACTACATGGTCTGTTCTGATGTATTTTATAAAAGACACGTTTTCTCCTAAATGGCATATTACAATCAACAAAACTTTGTTATGCTTAAAGATTATATAAAATTAGTGATTAAAAATAAATTATTTTAAGACTACACAGATTTAAATTACAGTTTCACCACATACTGGTGGGGTGAATCGGGACAAATTATTTAATTCTTTTTGTCTCTGTGTCCCATTTGAAAATATTTATGAGTATGCACCTCATGTGTTTTTATAGGGAGTAGATATATTAACATTAAGGGGTACACTAGTAACTGGCATTTAGTAAGCAATATATGGATTTTAGCCACTATATGAGTACTCAGTAAAGGAAAAACAAAATGTTAATGCAATGCACTCATCAATTAAAATTCACATTTTGTTAACTGTAAGATTACCAAAGATTCTGTATGACATATAAATGTGTGAGATGTTGCAAAATGTAAGAAGAAATACATTGTCTCAATCTTATTCCTTGATATAATTTTTCAAATTGTAGGGCACTAATTTAACAATTGGAGGAGCACTGGTGGCTCAGTGGTTAAGTTTCTCACCTAAATGTTGCCAGTTCATACCCACCAGCCACTCCTCAGAAGAAAGATGCATCAGTCTGTAAAGGTTACAGCCTTGCAAACCCTGTGGAGCTGTTATATTACAAATTTTAATCAACTCCATGGCATACAGCAATTAATTAAAAATTAAAAAAATAGAAACCTATTCTGTAGTTAATCTTCCTATTATTTAAAAGACAGAAATGTAACTAGCAATAATATCTATTATATTTTGACAACAGACAACTTCTGGAAAATAGATTACATACAGAATAAAGTATAATTATAATTAATTAAGGTGTCCATAGGTGGCGCAAAAGGAGCTCTGGGGTTGTAGTGGTTAAGACATTCGGCTGTTAACCAAAAGATTGGTGGCTTGAACCCACTAGCTGCTCCATGGAAGAAGGATGAGGCAATCTGTTTCTAGAAAGATTTACAGCCTTAGAAACCCAATGGGAGTCACTGTGAGTTGAAATTGACTTGATAGCAGTGAGTTTGGTTTGGTTTCAGGTACTGCAAACTGTTAACACACAAGGCTGTTAATTGAAAGATTGGAAGTCTGTGTTCACCCAGAGCCACCTCAGAGGGAAGTCTTAGGAGTCAAATTTAGAAAAATCAGCATTGAAAACTCTATGGACCACAGTTCTTTGACACAAATGGGGTCACCATGAGTTGGAAATAACTCAACAGCAACTGTTTTCTTTTGTTCATTTGTTTAATAATTAAGTTGATTGTAGAGTGCATAAATTATTATAAACAAGGAAAACTACTTTGAGGATATATTATGGAATTTCACTGACAAGAGTTATTTCCTACCAAACTAATCCACAACAAATTAATTTTATGTACGATGCCATAAAGTTTTTAGGTGACTAAAATCACTTATGGAATGTACAGACTATTTCTATTTTAATGGACCACGCAAACAGAAGCCAGTTATTTACTTTTTCTAGAAGTAGCTAGCTATGAACCCACCAGCTGCTCACGGAACATCAACATTTTTTATATGATGCCATATAATATCTATGTATCATGTTATATCTTCAAAGTAGTGATCCTCAACATCAATTGCTGAACCAATAAGTTAAACAAACACAATTTCTTACATATTTTTACTTTTAATCTATGCTTGGAATTTAATTTTTTTGACTTCTCTAAGCCTGCCAAAGGCGGATAGATAGTTCCTCTAAATTCCAGGGCTTTGTTGTTGTTGTTAGGTGCCATTGAGTCTGCTCTCACTCATAGTGGCCTTATGTGCAACAAAATGAAACATTACTTGGTTCTACACCATCCTCACTATATTAGCTATTCTTGAGTTCATCATCATAGCCTGTGTATCAATCCATCTCACCTAGGGTCTTCCCGTTTTTGATGACTTTTTACTTCATCAAACATGATCTCCTTCTCCAGGGACCAGTCCTTTCTGAAAATATGACCGAAATATGTGAGATAAAACTCTGACCATTATCGCTTCTAGGGAGCATCCTGGCTGTACTTCCAAAGACATTTGTTTTTTCTTCTGACAGCCCATGGTATTTTCACTATTTTTCTCCAACAAGACAATTTAAATGCATCAATTCTGCTACAGTCTTGTTTATTCATTGTCCTGCTTTCATGTGTATATGAGGCAATTGAAAATACCATGGGTTATGTGAGGCCCACCTTAGTTTTCAAAGTGTCATCTTTGTTCTTCAGCACTTTCAAGAGGTCTTTTGCAGCAGATTTGCTCAGTGCAATACATTCATTTCTTGACTGCTGCTTCCATTGGTGTTGAATGTGGAACCAAGTAATATGAAATCTTTGACAACTTCAATCTTTTCTCCATTTATCATGATGCTGCTTATTGTTACAGTTGTGAGGATTTTTCTTTTCTTTATGTTGAGCTATAACCCATACTGCAGACACAACCTTGCTTGCTGAAAGTGAAGATGACTTGAACCACTTACTGATGAAGATTAAAGACTACAGTCAACATATGTGAGATATATATTGCATTAGGCAAATCTGCTGCAAAAGACCTCTTTAAAGTGCTGAAGGACAAATTGTCACTTTGAAACCTAAGGTGTCCCTAACCCAAGCTGTGATAATCAAATAGCCTCATATACTTGTGAAATCTGGACAAAGAATAAGAAATAACAGTCTGCTTATTGGTCCAGTTGTAAGGATTTTCATTTTTTTTTAATGTTGAAGTATAATCCATATTATAGACTGTAGTCCTTAATCTTCATCGGTAAGTGCTTCAAGTCATCTTCACTTTCAGCAAGAGGGCTGTGTCTGTCGTCTGCATATTGCAGGTTGTTAATGACTCTTCCTACAATCCTGATATCACATTCTTCTTCATATAGTCCAGTTTCTCAGATTATTTGCTCAGCGTAAAGATTGAGTAAGTATGGTGAAAGGATACAACCCTGACACATACCCTTCCTGATTTTAAATCACACAGTATCCCCTTATTCTGTTCAAAATACAGCTTCCTGGTCTATGTACAGGTTTCTCATGTGCACAATTAAGTGTTCTAGAATTCGCATTCTTCTCAATATTATCTGTAATTTGTTATGATCCACACATTTGAATGTTTTTGCATAGTCAAGAAAACACAAGTAAACATTTTTCTGGTATTCCTTGATATCAATCAACATCCATCTGACATCAGCAATGATATTCCTCATTCTACGTCTTCTTCCCAATGCAGTTTGCATTACTGGAAGTTCCCTGTCAATATACTGCTGCAACTGTTTTTGAATTATCTTCAGCAATATTTTACTTATGTGTGATATGAATGATATTGTTCAATAATTTCCACATTCTGTTGGATCACCTTTCCTTGGAATGGGTACAAATATAGATCTCTTCCAGGCAGTTGGCGAGGTAGCAGTCTTCCATATTTCTTGGTATAGACAAGTAAGTATCTCCTTCATGGCATCTGCTTGTTTAAACATCTCAATGGGTATCTCATCAATTCCTGGAGCCTTGTTTTTCAACCATTCCTTCAGTGAAGCTTTAACTTCTTCCTTCAATACCATTGGTTCTTGATTATATACCACCTCCTGAAATGGATGAACAGCAGTCATTTCTTTTCGGTACAGTTCCTTTGTATTACTTCCACCTTGTTTGGATGTCTCCTGCATCATTTAATAGTTTGCCCATAGAATCTTTCAACTCAAGGATTGAATTTTTTCTTCAGTTCTTTTCAGCTTGAGAAAGGCGGAGCTTTTTTTTCACTTTTGGCTTTCTAACTCCAGGTCTTTGCACATTTCATTATAATAATTGACTCTGTCTTCTAGAGCTACTCTTTGAAATCTTCTGTTCAGCTCTTTTATCTTGTCATTTCTTCCATTTGCTTTAGGTACTCTCTATTCAAGTTTCAGAGCCTCTTCTAACATCCATTTTGGTATTTTCTTCCTCTCCTGTCTTTTTAGTGGCCTTTTGCTTATGTATGATGTTCTTGATATCATTCCACAATTTATCTGGTTTTTGGTCATTGGTGTTCAGTGTGTCAAATCTATTCTTTAGATGGTCCTTAAATTCAAGTGAGATATAATCAAGGTCATATTTTTACTCTCGTGAACTTATTTCAATTGTCTTCAGCTTCAACTTAAACTTGTGCATGAGCAGTTGATGGTTTGTTCCACAGTCAGCTCCTAGCTTTATTTTGGCTGAAGGTATTGAACATCCATTGCCTATTTCCACATATGTAGTCTATCTGATTCCTGATTCCATCTGGTGAAGTCCATATGTATGGCCACCACTTATGTTGTTGCAAACAGATATTTGCAATGAATAAGTCATTGGTCTTGCAAAATTCTGTCATGTGATCCCCAGTGTCAATTCTATCACCAACATATTTTCCAACTACTTACCAACTACTTTGGACATGTAATATTTTCCAAATACTGATGATTCTTCTTTTTATCCCAACTTTTGTATTCCAATCAGCAGTAATAATCAACACATCTTGATTCCATGTTTGGTCAATTTAAAACTACAGGTGTTGGTAAAAATCTTCAATTTCCTCGTCTTTGGCTCTTGTACTTGGTGTATAAATTTGAGTAATAGTAGTAGTAAATGATCTTCCTTATAGGCATATGGATATTACACTATCTTTGGTGGCATGTACTTCAGGATAGATCTTGAAACATTCTTTTGAGAATGAATGCAACGCCATTCCTCTTCAATTTGTCCTTGCTGTCATAGTAGATCCTATAGTTGTCTGATTCAAAATGGCCAAACCAGTTCATTAGCTCACTAATGCCTAGGATATTGATGTTTATGAATTCCATTTCATTTTTGACAACTTCCAATATTCCTAGATGCATTTTTCACTCATTCCATGTTCTGATTATTAATGGATGTTTGCAGCTGTTTCTTCTTATTGTAAGTCATGTCACCTCAGCAAATGGAGGTCTTGAGATATTTACTCCATCCATGTCATTAAGGTCAACTTTATGATACTGCCTTGCAAAGCCAAGGAGGGGTCGCTATGAGTCAGATCTGACTCAATGGCAGTGAGTTTGGTTTTTGGTTTCTACTTTGAGCAGGCAGCTCTTCCCTAGTCATATTTTGAATGCCTTCTGACCTGAGGTGCTCATCTTCCTGTACTATATTGGACAGTGTTCAGAGCTATATATGAAGTACTATATCAAACAGTGTTTCACTGCTATTTATAACTTTTTTGGTGGACAAAACTGGATGGCCTCTTCCTTCTTCCAAGTCTGTCTTTATCGCGAAGCTCCACCACACATGGCACTGCAAGTATTTGAAATATTGGTACCATGGCCTCTAGCCTCACAACAACAAGCACACCACCCACAGTATGACAAACTGACAGCCAAGTGGTGGTTTACCCATAGAATCCTTCAATACTGCAACTCAAGGTTTGAAATTTTTCTTCAATTCTCTGAGGTTGAGAAATGCTGAGTGTGCTTTCCCTTTTCATTTTCTAATTCCTTATCTTTGAATATTTCATTATAATACTTTACTTTGTCCTCCTTAGCCACACTTTGAAATCTGTTCAGCTCTTTAATTTCATCATTTCATCTATTTGCTTTGTCTACCTTCTCTTCAAGAGTAGGTTTACAAGGCTTGCAATGCATCAATTTACAATATATTCCTATGACATGGTCGTTGCCTTCCATATTCTCAGGATGTTTGTTGATCAAAGTGCATTGACACCACATGGGAGTGTGGAATTTACCTGCATTATTGACGAAGTATTATTTCTGATTGATATTTGGCCATCAGAAGCCGTACATCATTCATTGTTTGTAAAGCTATGATCCCTATTTATTTATTCCACCATTCTTTAAAATAGTGGGAACTCTTTACTTCCAGGCAGCAAATGTGCTATGCCCTCCAGAGCTCCAAAAATATATTAAGCAAAATGTTTCCAAATCAAGGCATTACATAAGGTAGAGTCCTCATCCTTATATCTCTCAAACCCATAGCTCTGTGTGGGTGTGTGCCCATGCAGCACATGTGCACGTACTTGATGGTCATTACACAAATACAGTGTTGTTGTTGTTATGTGACGTCGAGTTGGACCTGACTCATAGCGACCCCTCCTTGGGTTTTCGAGGTGGTATCACTACAGAATTAGATTGCTCAACCTTCCTTCAGAGGATTGGCTGGTGGGTTTGGACCGGCAGCCTTATTCTCAGCAGTCAAGCACCTTAGGCACCGTGCTACCGGAGCTCCCACACAAATACAGACTGAAATATAAATACATAGACATTTTGATGTTTTCAAGGATCTTTAATGTAAACAAATTATCAGTCTTCCAAACAATACCCTAGTTATTACCTCTCAGAGAATGGTTTGCATTAGACTCATACTAAACCTCAGTTTTAATGTCTACTAGCTGATTTCTTCCAGGGAAAAATTCATAGTCTCTCCTTGGCTAACCAATGCCTTCCACTGCTTAATTAAAATAAGGATTGCTATTCTGATTTCTAAATTAGCCAGGTTAGTATACAAATCCAAATATTTTGTGAAAGAAAAATTATAAAAACTAAAAAAGATCAAATGAAAAATCCACAATAAACTCTGTAATAATTCAAGTAATTGATTTAGTGCAAAATAATGAAGAAAGCAAAGTTCTATCTTCAAAACCTTAGGATATTTCTTCTCAACATTTTAATTCATTAATTATTTCAAGATGCATAACTCACAGGCATCGAGTCAAATCGGACTCATAGTGACCCCTCTTTGGGTTTCCGAGGTGGTATCTCTACAGAAGTAGATTGGTCAGTCTTCTTTCTAAGGAATGGCTAGTGGGTTTGAACCGCCAGCCTTCTAGTTAGGAGTCAAATGCCTTAGGCACTACCCCACCAGAGCTCCTTCAAGATACATAAAACACTATAAATATTAACTGTTCCTGGAAGCTGCTAGCTTAAAGGAAATTTTAGAATTTAAATTTTTTTGATGAAATGCAAATGAAGTGGCACCTTCTATTAGTTAAACATATGAGTTTTTCAGTTTTTTCTACAAAAAAGTATAGGCATCTTCTTTTACAATTACCACTTTTATAAATTTGGGGTTATTTTATTACCACTTTTTTTTCATTTTTTAATGTTATAATTGTATACTCTTAATAATCTGAAGCAAATTTTGACAATTATTTTAAGTTTTACCTACATTTTCTTAAAATATCTTAGTATTAAAACATGGAAAGGTAGAAGGATACAAATTAGTTACATTAATTTTCTTAAATTATATCTTTATTTGACCATTACTTATATTTATAATACATTAATACTATTTTCAAGTATATTGTCCTTCTTGAAGGCAAAAATATATTTCTTATATTCTTTATTGTATCAATAATGAATCTTTTGTTCAGAAACCTTTCTGATGCATATAAAATGTTCTTGAAATATTTTTATATGATAGTATTTCTTTTTCTTTTTGTTTTTTCTGCATTCTACTTCCTTTCTTCTTTCTTATGAATTACAGCCTAGAACAAGCTACTGAAGCCAAGAAAAGTATGTTTCAATACTTACACATCTTTATTGATTCAGACTTGGAAAGTCAACTAATTTCTACTCTTGATACAACACACAAGCGAGCATTCTGTCTTCACTTGCAATTCATGACCACAGTTTTAATGGTCCTGAAGTTTCCAAGCAAATATCTGTATCTCCTGAAGTGTTAGTCCCTTTGTTCACCTTAATGTCTTGCTATTTCATATCTTACTCTTCCTCCGCATATCTCCATTATGCCTTGCCTTATCCTACTTCAAATTGTAGTGATGAGACAAATTTAAATGAATAAATAAGAAATCCAAGAGAAATACCCCTTACTTGGTCAACTTGCCTGTCAAAATCAGCGCCTATAAGTATGGCTTTTTTCCCTGCTACTCTACTGTCTAGTTATACTGTCCATGACCTCATCCATGATCAATTGCCTTCCTTTTACAATAGATCTCTTCTATCTTTGCCTACTCAAGGCCTTTTTTTTTCTTCCAGTAATCTTCTGTCTTTTCAGGAATTATTGATTTTTCACCTACATTAAATCATACTTACAAAATATAAATTATTATTCTTTCATCTTATATCTTTCTCATGACCCTACTTCCCATACAACCTTCCAATTTCTATCATCCCATTTACCTCAGCACCCCTCCTAATAGTTGCTAATTTTTTTTTGTTTCAGTTTTTCTCATCTCATTGTCTTCATTATTAATACTAAACAGGATTTATCCACTATCTCTTCAGCAGAAATTTTACAGTAAGGTTCAGCAGTGTCATTTATGCATCACCTTAGGTGACAGCATTACTGGCACAAACTGGAACTATGATTGGTCTGTCCACTGAGAATGCAAATCTTGAATATCCTACTGGAAGGAGAGGGAGAGGAAAAGAAAAACAGTCCTTTCTTTCCTCTGTCTTCTAATCTCCTACATATATTACACATTGGCCAGCTCCAGAAGGAAGCCAGCTGCCTCAGTAACCTGGAAAACATTGCTAGGGTCAGCTCCCATGTGATAGAGAACATATCTCCTTGGATAAACATAGGCATTCCTGAATATAGACTAAAACAAGGAGAAGAGACAAATTTGTCTGAGTGCAAACAGGACTAATGACTGGCATAGCGGGCATTAAATAAATATTTACAGATAAAATTAATTATCTTAAATTATGATATAGATTGGGGAAATATTTTATAATCTCTTTGATATATGTTAATACTTTTAATTGAACTTAACTGAAAATAGAAATAAATCCTCTGCTTTAGATATGTTCTTTCTGCTAGTTGCCGTAAATATGATTCCAACTCATGGCAACCCCAAGAGTACAGAGCAGGACTGATCTATAGGAGTTTCAAGACTGTGACCTTTCAGAAACTTATCACCAAACCTGTCTCTTGTGGATGCTTTGGGTGGGTGGGTAGGTTCAAATCCCGAACCTTTCTGCTAGTAGTTGAGCCTATACTTTCCCCTATTCTGCCTTTTCAGAAACATTTATTACTACAATTCATGGTTTTAATGGTAACAGAAAAGAGCTTCAATGAAATTTTGGAAAATAAGTATTTTAAAATTATAAATTATTTTATAATTATAAAATTATACCTCATTATTCTAATCATCTTTTGGGAGCTCTGGGAGCTCTTGGGAGCGTAGTGCCTAAGGTATTTGACTGCTAACCAGAACACTGGAGGTTTAAACACATCAGCCTCTCCTCAGAAGGAAGCTAGGGCAATCTACTTCCATAGTGATACCACCTTGGAAACCCAAGGAGGGGTGGCCATAACAAATCTGACTCTACAGCAGTGAGTTTATGCTAATCATCCAATAATTAACATATGTATCAATAAACATGTTTAAATTCACTTGTAATAAGTCAATTCTTTACACAGGGAAGAAAAATTTACAAAACTATTCTAGAGTTGTTTTATGGTGTGTTATTGATTATAAAAGGAGCCTTAGAGGAGCAGTGGGTAAGTGCTCAGCTGCTAACCAGAAGGTAGGTAGTTCAAACCCACAAGCCTCTCAAAGGGAGAAAGATGTGGCCATCTGGTTCCATAAAAGTTACAATGTTGAAAACCCTATGGAGCAATTCTACTTTATACTTTGTGGTCACTATGCATAATAATAGGAGCTCTGATAGCACAGTGCCTAAGGCACTTGACTGTTAACCAGAAGGCTGGCAGTTGAAACCCATCAACCACTCCTCAGAAGGAAGGTTGGGCAATCTACTTCCGTAGTGATACTGCCTCGGAAACCCAAGGAGGGGTTGCTATGAGTCAGGG
>NW_006922749.1:148096-148612 GCF_000298275.1 Orycteropus afer afer
GCCCAGCATCCACTTGTTGAAACATCTCAATAGGTATTTTATCAATTCCTGGAGCATTTTTCTTTGCTCTGGTAGTGTAGCACCTAAGGCATTTGACTGCTAACCCAAAGGCTTGCAGTTCAAACCCATTAGCCACTCCTTGGAAGGGAGACTGGGCAATCTAATTCCATAGAGGCACACCTCAGAAACCCAAGGAGTGGCTGCTATGATCAGGTCCAACTCCACGGCAATAAGTTTGGTTTTGGTTTAACTCATTCAGTGGAGCTTTGACTTTTTCCTTCAATACCATTAGTTTTTGATCATATGCCACCTCCTGAAATGGATGAACATTAACCAATTCTTTTTGGTACAGGGACTCTGCATATTCCTTCCATCTTCTTCTGATATTTCCTGCATCATTCAATGTTTTTCCCATAAAAACTTTCACTATTGCAACATGAGGTTCAAATTGTTTCTTCAGTTCTTTCAGCTTGAGAAATGCTGAGTGTGTTTTTCTCTTTTTGTTTTCTAACTCTA
>NW_006922749.1:162052-166193 GCF_000298275.1 Orycteropus afer afer
TATTATTAACTAATCTTCCTTGTTGGTGTATGGATGGTTAAGTTTGTGTGTCAACTTGGCTGGGCCTGGGTGAGTGGCTGGAAAGTTGGATGTAGTTATTCCCCATGATGAGACTGGCCATCAATTCTATGGTGGGACTTACCACAAGCAGCTGAATAGCTGCTTTAGGGATGTGGTCTGCTTCCCATATATAAGAAACAGCTTTGGAAATGCTCTCTAGCTTATGGCATGCTTGGACCCTGCATGTAGCTGAGTTGTTCAGCAGCTTGCCATACTCTGTCAACTTTGGGACTTTTAACCGACTTGAATTAATCTGCCATGTAGTGTGGTAACATTGGGACTGTGCCATTTTATTTGTTAGCCTCAGCAGCCAGTAAATGCCTGAGTGAAGAGATGCCTCTAGGTTCAGTCAGCCAGGCTCAAGAGGCAGAGCTGAACCCGAAGGTCGAGGGGCTTTCACACAGCTCCTAGAGCCTGGCACTTGGAACTCGGACTTCTAGCCTCCCGAATTGTAAGAGAATAAACTCCTGTTTGTTCAACCCATCCCATTGGTGGTATATTCTTGTTAGAGCGGCACTAGGTACCCAGAACAGGATATTTTCCTATCACTGAAGCATTGTACTTCAGGATAGATCTTGAAACATTCTTTGTGACAATGAATGCCAAGCCATTCCTCTTCAATTTGTCTTTTCCAGTATAGTAGATGATATAGTTGTCTGATTCAAAATGGCTAAAACCAGTCCATTTCAGCTCATTAATGCCTATGAAATAGATTTTTATGTGTCCCACCCATTTCATTTTTGACAACTGACAATTTTCCTAGATTCATGCTTCATTCATTCCATCTTCCAATTATTAATGGATATTTGCCGCTGTTTCTTCTCATCTTGAGTTGTGCCACATCAGTAAATGGAGGTCCTGAAAGTTTTACTCCATCCACATCATTAAGGTCAGCTGTATCTGAGGAGGCACCACTTCCCCAGTCATATTTTGAGTATCTTCCAACCTGAGAAGTTCATCTTCCTGCACTATATTAGCCAATTCAGTGTTATTAATAAAGTTTTCCAGTAATATATCAGTGTTTCACTGCTATTCATAAGTTTCTCACTGGGCAGTTCTTTGAGAAATGGATGGTCTCTTCCTTCTTCTGAGTCTGTCTTAGTCTGGAAGCTCCACTGAAACCTGTTCACCATGGATGACCCTAAAAGCACTTGAAATACTGGTGCCATAGTTTCCAGCCTCACAGCGACACATAAGCCACATCAGTATGACAAATAAACAGATGACAGGCTTTCAATAAGTTCCATTTTTTTTTTTTGGGGGGGGGGTTATCTGCAACAGGCTTATTTCACATGAAAGTAGCAATGCCTGAGGTTAAAAACTCCATTTTATTTTCAGACTCTCACTATTAAATGGTTAAACATAGTAGTCCCTGTTAGGATTCCATTAGGATGAATAGAGCACCATAAAAGGGATATCTTAACAACTTTTCAGGGTAATATGTTTGTTTTCAGAGTGTGATCTTCTATAAAATGCATTCACTTTTGTTTTCAATCCTGTAGTGCAACCTTGAAAGATGAGGATTTTAGGCTGGGTTGAGAGGGGAAGATATTTGTAGGTTACAATGTTGTCATGCTCCAAATCATCTTCTATTACTATCTATTGGAGCACTATGTTCATGTTAAAGTAAGAGTGCTGCGGTGCTTAATACATGCCGTAAAAAAAATATGCCTCTGGCATGATGCTGTAAAGAATGATAATCCACATTAGAATATCTGATGTGAAATTAAGTTTATAAATGGTAAATTACTAAGTTGGCAGACAGAAAATTTTGCCCAAGGTGTTCACATATTATAAATGCCTCTGTCAGATGAATGCAAATGTAAATTTCAAGGAATAATTTTGAAAACTGTGTGACAGTCTTTTAAAGGAAAACAACAATTTATCCCACACCAGAGCAACACAATTTACTATTGGAGTATTCTAGGAGGAATAGTTAAATTCTGTTGTTTTTAATTAGTTGCTTACACTTCCCTGGAGGATTTAGAACTAAAATATTTCTGCTAATGAAATTTTACTAGTGAATTCAATGTATAAAACTACTTCTTCTAAAATCAGGTGTTCTCTGAGACCTTTACCATTTTGGCCAGTGCTTCCCAGCAATACTCCAGAAAAATATCAGCTTAATAACTGATAATAGCATCTTTCTTCTTCCTTCTAGCTGTTACACTAAGTGTAAATGATGGACTGTTAATTGTAAAGGTCTTATTGCTAGGATGGGAGCTCTGATGATGCAGTGCCTAAGGCACTTGACTACTAACCAGAAAGCTGGTGGTTCAAACCCACCAGCCACTCCCCAGAAGGAAGGTTGGGCAATCAATTTTTGTAGAGATATTGCCTCAGAAACCCAAGGAGGGCTCGCTGTGAGTTGGATCTGACTCGACGGCAGTGCATTTGTAGCTAAGAGTACAAGGAAACACTTGAATCACTGTAGTGCTTATTTATTAAAAGCTAAAGTTTTCACATTAATTTAGCCAGCACAATAAATGCTATCCCTGTGGTATGAGAAATTGAATGCAACATTCAACTGCTTATCTTCTCCTTCAGAGGTAGTTGACACATTTGAAGCCTCTGACTTGCATTTATTCTCATTAGTTATCTGGTTATCTGGACAAGATTTACAGACAAATAGCTCCATTTTGAGAGAACCTGAGGTGTGGAGAGAATCTAATTATAGGTTCCATAGCTAGAAATGGCCCATGGTGGTTGACTCATAGTCCAGCCTCATTCAACTAGAATATCTGTAAATATTTCACTAGTGGGTAAACTGGCAATTTCAGCATCATCATCAGAAGAAAAAAGCTTTCTTGTCTATTGCTTGAGGAAAAATACTCTTCAACCACAAGCTCAAGGGGCAAATATGCTGCATATTTACTTTGTTACAGTTTCTTCTCCTTTGCCTAAAGTTTGCTGGTTTTCCCATCCTGAAAAAATATACAAAACTAAACTGAAAAATAAAAAAAAAAAAAAATAATGTTGTTTCTACCCAACTACAGTTAAAAATACTTTTCCAATCCATCATTTAAAATACTATGATTTAAAAAGTCCAGATCCAGGGAATCACTTGGGATTCTGAGTAAAACTTAAATGAGACCTCTTGCTTCTAGTGCCTTCCATCTGAATGCCCATTTCCTTTTGCTCAAATTCCTTTCCACGCAAAATACAGAAGGTCAAGAGCTACTGCTTGAGTTCATGGATGGTTGTACTTTAATTCTAATTGACGTATTTTATTTCTGTGTCATTCTTCATGTTAATTTTGGGAATAAATCATGCATAAAGAAGAATTCATAAATCATGCATGCAGAATCAGTAAGCACCTGTTTAACCACAAGCTTGGTTTAAAAAGAAAAAAACAAATACAATTAAGATCTTAGAAAACCTCTCTGTAGATCCATTCCCTGGAGATATCCAATATATTGATTTCTATGATAAAATTTCCTTGCTTTAAATTTAGTTTCTTTGCTTATGTCTATATGTATATAAATAAAAATAATTTTATTTTTCCTGTTATTAAATTTTTATGAAAATGGAGTCATTAATATATTAATGTGTGAACTACATCCATAAAGATGTACAATGCTGAATTTAATTCCTTTTAGTTATTTTAATTCACTGTAAAAAATAACACTTCTTTATCATTTCTATCCAAGACTAGTTAAATAACTTGTGATATGGCCTCACTCCCCACATTAACCTACCTTCTTGACCTGTGGGGGTTCCACCCAGGGCTGTTACTGGGAAAAGGCTGAGTGCCATGCTCCACCTCCCCACAGTTTGTTTTTGCTTGCTTCCTTTTAAATTATTCTTTTTATTTTCCTCCTTTTTTTCTCTTTCCCATCCTATTTTCTTTTCTTTTTTTTCTTTTCCCTTTTCCTTTTTTTTTTTCTTTATGTCCTTCCCATTCCTTGTTTTTCCTCCTACAATTTTCCCTCTTCTTTTACTCATACTCTTTTCTCTCGTTCCTCCCTCCCCAGATATTATGGTTTTATTTTTTTTCTTTTTTCTCATTATCTTTCCTCTATCTTTTTAAAATATATTTTGAAAAATATTTTTTCTTATTTATTGTTTTTTTTTTGTTATT
>NW_006922749.1:166325-168380 GCF_000298275.1 Orycteropus afer afer
CAATCCAACCATACATGTACCTCCTGCAGCCACACCCATTGAGTGAGGGCCACCACTTGCTTTTGCAGCAACTGAACAAGGGGCCAGTTAGCAAAAAACTGCTGGAACTTATTGAAATATTTAGCATAGTGACAAGATACAAGATCAACATCCAAAAATCTGTTGGATTCCTCTACACCAGCAAAGAAGTCTCTGAAAAGGAAATGGAGAAAGCAATACCATTTAAGATTTGTTGTTGTTATGTGCCATCGAGTCCAATTTGACTCATAGTGACCCCTCCTTGGGTTTCTGAGGTGGTATCACTATGGACGTAGATTACCCAACCTTCCGTCCAAGGACCGGCTGGTAGGTTTGAACTGCCAGACTTCTGGTTAACAGTCAAGTGCCTTAGACACTATGCTACCAGAACTCCTACCATTTACAATAGCATATATATAAATATAACATACCTGGAAATAAATCTTACTAAGAACCTCAGAAGGAAGATGGGGCAATCTACTTCCGTAGTGATACTGCATCGGAAACCCAAGGAGGGGTCTCTATGAGTCGGGTCTGACTTGACAGCACATAACAACAACAGGAACACAAAAGACCCATACTAACAAAACTACAAAACAATACTTCAAGAAACTCCAAGAGACCTACATAAATGGAAGAACATATCATGGCCATTGATAGGAAGAATGACCTTTGTGAAAATGTCAATAATACCCAAAGGAATCTATACCATCAGTGCAATTCCAATCCAGATTCCATTAAAGACATGGAAAAAACAATCATTAATTTTACATGAAAAAGAAAGAGATCTTAGATAAGCAAGTACTATTGATAAAGAACCACCAGTCTTCTGGTTAGCAGTCAAGTGCCCTAGGCATTATACTACCAGAGCTCCTGCCAATCCTCAGAAGGAAGATGGGGCAATCTACTTCCATAGTGATACTGCCTTGGAAACCCAAGGAGGGGTCACTATGAGTCAAGCATATAACAACAACAACACTGAAGAAGAAGAAGAACAAAGTTGGAGATCTCACACTCCCAGTACTCAAAACCTTCTACAAAGCTACAGTTATCAAAACAGTCTAGTATTGGTACAAGAAGAGACACCATAGACCAGAAAATGGTCCATCAATGTATGGTGAGTTGATCTTTGACAAAGGGCTGAAATGCATTAAGGGAGGAAGAGATAGGCTCTTTCATGAATGGTGCTGGCAAAATTGGATAGCCATTTGCAGAAAAATGAAACAAGATCCATACCTCAAACCATATCCAAAAACAAACTCTAGATGGATCAAAGACTTAAATGTGAAACCTAAAACTACAAAGTGTATTGAAGAAAACATAGAGCAAAAGTTAAGGCCCCTAATTTAAACCATAGACTTTTGAGCATAGCACAAGATATACAAATGCAAAAGATAAACTAGATGATTGGGACCTTCTAAAAATTAAATTGTAATGTGCATCAAAAGATTTCTCCAAAAAAATAAAAGGAGAACCTACAGAGGGGGAAAAAACATTTGGCAATGACATATAGGACAAAGGATTTATTTCCAAAATTTATAGAAAACTCCAGCACCTCAACATAAAAAGATAAACAATCTAAATAAAAAATGTGCAGAAGATATGAACAGACACTTCACTGAAGAAGATATTCAGGCAGTCAACAAACACATAAAGAAATATTCTCAATCATTAGCCATTAGAGTGATGGAAATCAAAACAACCATGAGATACCATATCATCCCAAGATTAAAAGCAAAGTTCAACAAGACAGAAAATAAGAAATGCTGGCAAGAATGTGGAGAGGTTGGGATTTTCATATTCTGCTGCTAGGACTGTAAATGATACAACAACCATAGAAATTGGTATGGTGATTCCTTAAAAAGTTGGAACCAGAAATATCATTTGACCCAGCAATCCCATTACTAGGTATATATCCTAAAGAAGGAGGACACAAAAAGATATATGCACACCCATGTTCATTGCAACACTGTTTACAATACCAAATGGATGGAAAAAATTTAAGTGTTCATCAACAGAGGAAAAGATAAACAAACT
>NW_006922749.1:169051-174559 GCF_000298275.1 Orycteropus afer afer
TAACAAAAAACAAACTCACTGTTGTGGAGTCTGACCTGACTTATAGCAACTGCCTTCTTTCTTAGGTGGTATCTCTATGAAAAGTCTACGAAAGTAGATTGCCTCATCCCCCTTCCGAGGAGAGTGGCTGGTGTGATTGAACCACCTGCCTTCTGGTTAGCAGTCAAATGTCTTAAGCACTACACTACCAGAGCTCCTCTCTCTCTATATATATGTGTATGTGCCTATGTATATAAGGATTTCTCGTAATGTAGTGCCTACGACACATGACTACTAATCAGAAGGCTGGTGGTTCAAACCCACCAGCCACTCCTCAGAAGGATGGATTGGCAATCTACTTCTGTAGGGATATTGCCTCGGAAACCCAAGGAGGGGTCGCTATGAGTCGGGTCTGACTCCACGGCACATAACAACAACAACAACTTATGTATATGTGTGTGTGTCCATATATACATGTATATATATGTGTGTGTATATATATGTATATTTGTGAATATATATACACATATATGGGAGATCTAGTAGCATGGTGCCTAAGGCACTTGATTGCTAACCAGAAGGCCTGTGGTACAAACCCACCAGTCACTCCTCAGAAGGAAGAGGGGGCAATCTACTTCTGTAGTGATACTGCCTTGGAACCCCAAGGAGGGATTGCTATGAGTCAGGTCTGACTCGATGGCACATAACAACAAACAATAACAAACAATATACGTATGTTCATTATACACACACACACACACACACATATATAAAGAAACCAAAGATTATTGGTGGTTACCAAGGGTAGGCGGGTGGGGAAAAGGGAAGATTTTGTTTGTGGGCTGTTGAGTTTATGCTAATGGTGGTGGAATATTTTGGAGAAGGATAGTAATAAAGGGGCAAGGCATGAAAATTGGCATCATTCCCTGAGGTGTAAATGGAGAATTTATTATGTTGATGAATGTCTTGTTGTGTGTTTTCACCACAATAAAAGTGAAAAAAAAAAAAAAAAAGGATAGGCATTTCTTCAATTTAGCACCTAATAAAAAACTATCAAAGTGTTTAGCATACAAAATGGATGAAATTTTTCTAATATCACATCCTTGCCAATTTATTTTATGTTTAGTGATGTGTAATAGTTTTTTATTGTGGTGTTAATTTTCTTATTAATATGAAACAAAGATTGGGCTTTTTTTTTTTTTTTTCATTTGCTGTCCTGTTCTGACTGCAATTGAAATTGCATCAATTTAGTAAATATGAAGAAATCTGACATATTTACCATATGTGTTTTCCAATCATTGTATTTATATCATTTATTAATTTTAAAATGTCTGTCAATTATGTTTTTTACTTTTCTGTAGAGAATTATTGTGTATTTAATTAGATCTTTCATTATATATTTGATAATCAATATTTTTTACTTTTTAATTTTAGTTTACTCAGGTGTTACAGTGCAGTTAAAGCACTTGCCTACTAACCAAAAGATGGGTGTTTTGAACCAACCAGCTCTTCTGCAGGAGAAAGAGGAAGCAGCCTGCGTCCATAAAGCTTTAGAGACTTGGAAACCCTATGGAGCTCTTTTTCTGTCTCTTACATAGTCACTGTGTTGGAATTGACTCAATGGAAAATGGCATAGGTTTTGGTTTGGTCTGGATAGTTGTTTCAGTGTAATTGTTCTTTGAATAATAGCCCACTGATTAACAGGAATGAAAGTCCCCATTTCCCCATTTCTTACCATTATTTATCAAATGTTTCAAGAATAGTGCATATTTGTTCTATTTTCTGATTCGTTGTTCCACGACCTTGTAAACTCATTTTGTATTTGTTAATTTTAAATTTAGTTCTTTTCAGTGATCATTGACTGCCTAAATACTAAAGCCAGACAAATTGCAATCTTTCAAACTTGTTTCTTTTTGACATCTCTCCACATTCCATAGTAAAAAACAAAACAAAACAAAATAACTTTCTTATCTTGTCATCAGTGCATATTGCTGATCCTCTTCTTTCTTTTCCACATGATTCTTAAGAGTCATCTTCACTGATGACAACATCTCTCAAGTGTTTGCCTTGATTATTTGCTTTGACAGAAAAAAAAAAAAATGTATCATTTTTTTCAGTAGGGGATCTTAGTATTTCCATAGCTTTAAATATGACATATAACAAAAAGTTCTCAAATTTATATTGAAAAAGCTGCTTCTTTTTTAACCTAAGATTTAGTTTTTAGCTATTTGTCATAGTTCATATTTCTTTTCACACAAAGTGTCATATAATTTGATGATGACTAAAATGTCATATTCCTTTGAAGTTCCTTATATGTCCAATAGTATCATTTTAGTAAAAAATGTGTTAAACTATTAAATTGTCAGGATACCAGGATTCTTTGAAAGGCTCTCAGACACTAAGCTGTTTTGTTCCATTTCTGTGATTTTAGCCATGAAAGACTGATTGCTACATCTTGGGCAATAGGGTAATACATAATAGATTCATGGATTTTCCCACTACTTAATAGAACTATTTTTATGACAAATTTACATATTTAATTAACAACACAACAGCTCCACCCAAATAATCACAAATTGGTCTGTATTCTAAAATTTCCTAAACTTATCCTCATTTCAGTACCCTCTGTCAAGCTGCCTCTTTTGTTCCCAGTCTGAACTTTTAGCCCTTAGATCCCATGTACATCGTCACATAGATTCTCCTCTGTGTTTATTAGGACGAGATTAGATGAATTTCAAACTCTGAAAATTCAACAAAATAAATAATAAAAAGTAGTAACCAGATTTAAACTGTTTAGGTTGGATAATGAAGCAAGGAAAATTTATGGAAAGCTTATTATATTCTCAGAACTGTGTACATTAAATTACTAAATTTCTACATATGCTGTAATTATTTTCTAATTATAAATAGGGGAAACTAGAGCTTGGAGAAGCTAAGTTATTATCTAAGATCACTTAAAGGAGTTGAGCCACTTGGCTCAGATTTGGAAAATTCAAAATTCTGTTAATTTAAATGGTCTTTTGCGTGGCTCCATTTTCCACATAAAGAACTACATTATGACAGATGGCTGTAATATTATTTATTTCAAGAGCAGAAGGAGAAAAAAATATTACCCAGACAGCTGTGAAACCAGTCTCGGTGTATGAATTCCGAAAGAACTTCCCGATTCTGATTCAAGTCACTTTGAGCACAAAAATGCAAGCCATGAATCTTGATATAATAGTCAACTTCCTTCTCGATGTTCCTAAAACATCTATTCAATATTAATATCACATATATTTTCCCTCATGTATCTCAAATCTGTCATCTAGTTTGTATTTCCACTTCACTACAGGTCTACTTAGGAGATCTGGTGGTGTAGTGGTTAAGGTATATGGCTGCTAATCAGAAGCTTGCTGGTTCAAACCCACCAGTGACTCCACAGAAGATGACACAGCCTTCTTCCATAGAGATTTCAGCCTTAGCAATCCAATAGAGATTGCTATGAATTGGAATCAACTAGATGGCAACGACGTTTGGCTTTGGAGTTTATTAATCTTCTAGTTTGGAATATGTGACTTATTTTTCATTGATAAGAGAAAGAATGGGAATTTTAATAGTGTAATAAGGACCCTAGGGCCCTGGTGGCACAATTGTTGAGCACTCAGCTGCTAACCAAAAGGTCATGTGTTGAACCCACCAGCCACTCTCCATGAGAAAAATATCAACAACAATAGTATATTAATAATATGCTCAAAATAGAATATTCTTTATCATTAGAGAAAGCCAGGGGGAAAAAAAAAAAAACTTTAGAAAAGATTAAGAGATTATCTCTAATTATCAAAAAATGAAGAACATGAAAGCAGAGAATTATATTTCATATGCAAAACAATGTGAAAAATAAAGGATCTAACAAGGAGCTTTCCAAATTTGGAAAGTATAAAATGAGAAATGCATCAAATTAATTAAACCAAACAATGCAAATGGGTAATTTTTCTTATGACTTACACATTAGAGACCATACTATTTTCCACAATGGTTTGAATGTCTTCTTATGAGAGAATTATACTTCTTGATCCTATTGACCTCAGGATAGAGCATGTGCTTTTGTTTGCCATTGAAATAAAAGCAAAAGTGACATATGTAGCAGAAAGTATAGGAGCCAGCATATGGTTAGCCAGTTTCTTTTTTTTTTCTGATTTTTTCATTCTTCTGGCAGTCCATGGTATTTTCATTATTCTTCACTAACACAACAAACCAAAGGTATAAACTCTTCTTCAGTCTTCCTTATTCACTGTTCATATTTCACATGTAGTGAGGTTATTGAACATACCATGGTTTGTGTCAGGTGCACTTTAGTCTACAAAGTGACATCTTTGTTTCTTAACACTTTAAAGAAGTTTTTTGCAGCAAATTTTCCAGTGCAATATGACATCTCATTTCTTGACTGCTGCTCCCATGGATGTTGATTGTGGATCCAAACAAAATGAAATATCTGAAAATATCATCTTTTCTCCATTTGTCATGATATTGCTTATTGGTCCAGTTGTGAGGATTTTTGTTCTCTTTATATTGAGATGCACTCCATAGTGAAGACTGTAGTCTTTGATCTTCATCAGTAAGTAATACAAATCCTGTCCACTTTCAGCAAGCAAGTTTGTGTCACCTGCATATCACAAGTTATTAATGAGTGTTCCTCCAGCCTTGAAGCCCCATTCTTCATATAGTAAGTTTCTTGGATTACTTACTCAGCATACAGTTTGAATAAGTATGGTGAAAGGATACAACACTGATGCACACCCATCCAGATTTTAAAACCCTTATATCTCACTTGGACATATTGAAACAGAACAATAACAAAAAATAATTGGGGTGAAATAAACCGACATATAATCAATAAATCAATATAATAATAGTACAATGTCTTGGAGACAAAAGGAGCTCTGGTGGGCACAGTAGTTAAGGCATTGGGCTGCTAACCAAAATTTCAGTGTTTCAAACCTGCCATCCACTCTGCACGAGAAATACAAAGCATTCTGCTTCTATAAAGATTTACAGCTTTGGAAACATGAATAACAACATGGGATCATTATGAGTCAGAATTGACTCAGTGACAGTGGATTTGATTTGCGTTTTTGGTCTCGAAGACAACAGTCAACTTCAAATCACACATACACATACACAAACACAATAGGATAGGATACTTCAGGCAAATGAGCAAAGGGCAAGGCCAAAAAATCTGGAGAGAAATGATAATGGTATTATCTGTTTGAAAATTCAAAAGTCTTATATTTAGATGCACACAGAATTGAGACAATGTTAAAGTAAACCACAAATAAATAAATAAAATAAAGGAAAGGAGCAGAGACAAGATGATGTCCTGCTAACACATTCCGCCAGTTTTCTCTACAATGAAATCCAGAAATCTGAGTGAAAGAAATACAAATAAAGATTTCTAAATTCTGAATATCAAAGATGAAGATTTAGGTTGAGCACTGACTGGAAAGGGAACTAGACTGAGATTAGTGATTGAGAGAGAATAGACCAGAT
>NW_006922749.1:174659-177626 GCF_000298275.1 Orycteropus afer afer
GCTTTTGTTTGCCATTGAAATAAAAGCAAAAGTGACATATGTAGCAGAAAGTATAGGAGCCAGCATATGGTTAGCCAGTTTCTTTTTTTTTTCTGCCACTGAGAATGACAATGTTCTTGGAAAGAGTCTGCTCAGCATCCTGAATAAAGGTCATGTGGACAGAACCACCCTGACCCATTATGAATATGGTCAAGAAATAAACAATTGCAGTTGTGAGCCACTGAGATTCTTGGATTGTTTCTTATTGGCACATGTACTATCCTATCCAGAATGATAGGAAAGTTTTATCCAATGAATAGAACACTATGTAGATAATATTTTCTAAAAAACTTTTAAGAATCATAATGAAATGAAATACAAGTATGAAATGAAAATAGTGGTGATGTCATAGATGAGTTAAATATTCATGTATCTTCATATAAAACAGGTACTTCACATTATAAATACGAATGGCAAACTTCACGGTGATAATATGTCATGGGTGGAATTGTCTCCAAAAACTGCATGACAATTTGTCTAAGAAAAGATTCCAAGTATTATGTGGTTATCCTCCATTTTGGGACCAACTATAATCATCTTCCATTCTGTGATGTGCAGTAAATCCTAACCTCTATATGTTAACAAGTTAGGACTCAGGACTTTGAGTCACAGCTTTACAACAGGACATTTCTCAAGTCACATCCTAATTCTAGACATACCTTTACTTAACTCCCATCCTTAATCATGTCACACCCTTGCTCATGTCATACCTTTTATCTTACAAGATATAAATCTTTCAAGGATAAAAATAAAGAGAAGTGAGCAGAGAGAGAAGTATCTTACTACTGCCAGGAAAGAAGAGCCAAGAAAGGAGTATGTCCTTGCACTGAGACCCTCCTAGACCCAGAGGGAAGTTTGGGCCTAAGGCGTAAGGAGATCTCCAAGGAACCAGAAAATAGAAGATGAAATGGCAAAGACCTTCTTCCAGAGCCAACAGAGAGAGAAAATCTTCTGGATCTAGGACCCTGAATTCAGACGTCTAGCCTCATAAGCTGTGAGAAAATAAAATTCTGTTTGTTAAAACCATTTGCTTGTGGTATTTCTGTTATAGCAGCACTAGATATCTAAAACATAGTATAAGAATTTATTTTTACTTAGAACATTCATAAACAAAGAAAAAGCACCAGTAATTGAGAAATTACTAGTAAAAAAAAAATAAGAAAAAATGTTTTATATATTAGTATCTTTAATGTATCCCTTTTCCTTTGCATTTTGAACATGGAGAACAATGTTTTCATTTTCCACTGAGCCCTACATGTTATATAGCCAACCCAAGCTCCTGGAGGATTTGACCATTTGACTATTCTGAGAGTGTTATTAGTTTTAAAATCCTACTTTGACTCAAAACTATACATTTTTGTGCTTTACCTCTACAAACAGACATGAGATTTCCATGTGTGAATCCATTAAGAAATACTGGTTTCTACTTAACTTTATTCAGAACCTTCACTTTGAAAAGCTAAATCCTGGCTTGTAAATCCTGTCAGTATGAACCTGTCATTATCCTGACAACAGAGCTTTTCTCTGGTGTGAAACTGGCTAAGACTCTTTTGAGTAGACCCATGGCTTATCATAATCAAACTGTTCCCTGCCCACTTGTACCTCCCACGGTTACTCTGTGATGAACATATATGGCATATTTTCACCAAACTATTATAATTAATTTTATGACAACTTGAGTTGTTTCCAGTTACTGGATTTCAGAAGTAATTTCTCTCAATCACCAGCAAACCTCACTGGCTAATGAATCACAAAGAACAAATAAAAAATCAAAATACCAATACCATCACCTCCACCATTAACCAAAAATATTTGAGCATACCCCAAAATACAAATTCCTGTGCAATTAAATGGAATCGCAATACTATAAGAAAAGAAAAAAAGTCACTAATAGACAGACATTTAGTGAAAACCCTGCAATAGCCAAAAGTGCAAGAACATGACCTACTCAATATAAGTGAAGGAATAAATAATGACCACAAGACAACCTCTAGATTACCAAAGTGACTAGTAAAGTTACACAAAATGGTACTTGTAGATAAAAGAAGAAGGCCAACTGTTAAAGCTTCAAAGAGCAGAATTACCTCATTAGAAGAAAAAAGAAAACTTGAATAATAGAACCTACTTTTACAGGGATCTAGAAACATAGCTGAACTATATGAAGAGATATAAGGGAACATGAAAGGCTTTGGAAGTAGAACTAGATCAAAATAATAAAGTCATAGTTTTTTTTTTTTTTTTTAATTTGGGCAGGATCAATTTTCTGTATTTCCAGCTCTCTTACTCAAACATTCCAGTTAAAAGTTTTCCTAGAATTGCAAGTTCCAACACTCCTTTGGATACTCTTATTTCTCCATCACTATCAAAGCACTTCTATCTGCATTCTTATAGACAAAATTCCAGGGCCCATTACTTTAGTATTCTCTTGCAAATATCTCAAATAAATTTACAATTTTCAGTTTGTCTCTCCTATAAGACAACACAAAGATCCCAAATAAACATAGCTGCCTGACATTTTTCTGTTGTTGTGTTGTTAGGAGCCTTCAAGTCAGTTCCAAGTCAGAGAGACCCTTTGTACAACAGAATACAATGTACAACATGACACTGCCTAGTCGTGTTCATTCCACACAATCCTTACTAATGTTTAGGTCCATCATTGCAGCCACTGTGTTAATCCACCTGGTTGAGGATCTTCCCCTTTTTTGCTGACCTTCTAGTTTATCAAGCATGATATCCTCCAGGGAATGATCCCTTCTGACATGACCAAAGTAAGTGAGACAAAGTCTGGCCATTCTAGCTTCTAAGAAGCATTCTGGCTGCACTTCTTCCAGGACTGATTTTTTCATTCTTCTGGCAGTCCATGGTATTTTCATTATTCTTCACTAACACAACAAACCAAAGGTATAAACTCTTCTTCAGTCTTCCTTA
>NW_006922749.1:182241-185176 GCF_000298275.1 Orycteropus afer afer
ACTCTCTGCTCTAACAAATGCACCCCTTCCCAGTGCAGAGGGGTAACTATTCTTTCTACAGCCAGAGACTCAATGAATAGAGAAGCCTGTCCTCCTAACCCTATCCCTTGGACACCTCCACCTCTAGTAGCTGAAGACAGGGGCTGAAACTCACCCTCTGGGTTCCTAACAGACTGTGAGAACATTTGCACATTGAACCATGTGGCACAACTCTGCGGCCTCCTCTCTCAGTGGGGCTAACTCATGCTACACACCTCTCACCACTGTGACCTGAAAAGCCTGTGTTAGGGTGATTAGAGAAGAGAGTATCAGGGCACAATATCACTAGAGTCTAGGAAGAAGCTTCTTCTGCCCAAAGGGTGTCACATCCACACCAGTGAATCGTGACAAGTGACCCATACTCTCCCTACCAAAAAATACAGCTTCCCTGTGAATGGAGCGAATCCTCCCCCCATCACCAAGAAGCCTGAGGCCAAGGAAGTCCCTTAGCCACTCACAGCAACCTATTCCAAAGACACAGACCCAGAGGCTGCAATTATCCCTGCTTCTGTCACTGGTTTATCCTTCCTATACTGAAACAACAGACAGATACCAGCAGCTCTTTCTACTGGAGAAGCCCACTTGTACCAGGCTTCTTTCACATCCCCTGCTTTTTGTTTTTTCTATCGTTTATTTTTATTCTTGATTTCTTTTATTTTTCTTTCTATTCTTGCCTCCATTCAAGAGGCAGAGGACATTAACTATCCACAAGTCAGCCATTTATATTGTAACAACCACCTCACCCTGTGGACAAGAACAACTAACACCTGCACCTCTGGATCAAAAATAGATGGTGGGCAACACCTGTTCATCCCAACTGTAGCTCCTTTTCACATCAAACAGAGACCTGTACCCACCACACTACCATCATTTATTCTATCACTTCAGAGGTAGCTTGAGAGTATCTCAGTCCTACATAGTTAACAACAAAAGAGGTACTCCTACCCTACTCATCCAGATATATGGTAACAAGCTAACACACAATTAACAAATGAAAAAACAACTTTAAAATATTTCAGAGACCACAGAAAACTTCAACTCAAACAAAGCAATATGACAAAACAAAGAAGCAAGTGACCAAAATAAATAACTAGGAAATTTCCCGGAGGAGGAAAAGGTGATAGAACTGGTTGAGAAGGAATTTATACATATATATATAAATGTGTATATAGATGTATATATAGATGTGTACTTATATATACACAAAATATGTCAAAAGTTCAAGGAAATCAAAAACAAGCAGGGAAAAAACTGACAATAGCCTTGAAGAATTCAGGAATCTCATGAAAAACAAAATGACAAAATGAATAGATAATTAGAAATCATACATAAACTGCAATTAGATATATAGAAGATGAACATTACAATTAGAGATAGATAATATATTGGAAGGGAAAAAGGGTAGAACCAAACCAGATATCTCAAGTAGAAGACAAATCCCTTGACACCAGCCTGTATGAGGAAAAATCAGAAAAAAGATAATTCAGAAATAAAGAACCCTAAGAGTTATATGGGATGACACCAAAAGAAATAACAAGGGCCTGATTGGAATTCCAGAATAAAAGGAGACAAGGAAAAAAAAAAAAAAAAGCCCAGAGAAAATCATGGAAGACTTGCTAATGGAAAACTGTTCCAATATTGGGAAAAAGGAAATATTACCTACATAGGAAAACCAATAAGACTAAGGTCTGATTTTTCAGCAGAAACCATGAAGGCAAGAAATCAATGAGATGACACATACAAAATCTTGAAGGAAAAATATTGCTCACCAAGAAAAATATTAACCAGAAAAAAAAATCCCTCAAATATGATGAGGAAATGAAGACATTTCTGGACAAACAGAAGTTAAGGGAATTTGTATAACCAGACTAACCTTACAAGAAATGCTTAAGGGAATCCTTCCAACAGAATACCAATAAAGGAAGACAATGACATAAGATTAAGACATGTGACAGCACCACCCTGGAATTAATCCAGGAAAAGAATGCTCAAATGTAAAATAAGCTTACCAAATGGAAAATAGAACACCAGATGACTAAATCTGTAAATGATACCAACTACACAGCAAATAGAGTTAAAAATAATATAATTACAAAACTCCCATATGGAGAGAAAGTCAGGACAATGTCAATACAGAATGGACTGTTCCAAACTTAGGGAGATAAGAATTTACTACAGGGTAACCACAAAGATAATTAAGAAACATTCTAACCAAGATAAGAAAAGAGAAAATCACAAGTACTCAATAAACACAAAAGCAACAATATTGAAGAAAAGAGAGAGAAAACTTGATAACATAGTGATCTCAATACAGAAAAAAATGTTTGGAACAAAAACAACAACAAAAAAATCAGCACCACAACAAAAACACAAGAAAATGACAGCAGTATATTCATACCTATCATACACAAAATGTTAATGGATTAAATTGACCAGTCAAGAGAAAGAGAGTGGCAGATTGGATAAGAAGCAAAGATCTACCAAAATGCTGACTATAAGAAACTCACCTTAGACACAAACATATTTGTAAATTAAAAATCAAGGGATTTAAGGCACTAAACCAAAAGTAAGTCACAAACACAATAACTCTAAGGAAAGGGAATACACAGAGAAGTGCACAAGAGATACAGACAACAAAGACTAACACTTTTATATAAACAACACTGCCTTACCAGTAATAACAAACATAAACCTGCAGATGGATAGAAAAGTAGACAGGCTGCCACGACAGCCCCAGTGGGGTCCGCATGACATAGTCACCGGCCTGAAGCGATTGTTTCAAGGAAACAGCAGGCTTCCTGGGGTCAAGTGTGCTCTCTCTATCTTTTGTTTTTGTCCTTTGATGATCTTGGTAATTTTAATGGGAATGATTGTTTCTAGTTATAATGAAAAGTTC
>NW_006922749.1:185897-187381 GCF_000298275.1 Orycteropus afer afer
CTTCGAAATTAAGTGCGGAGCCCAGTGGCTGTGCTGGTCTGCGGCAACAGGCTATATGATCAGGTATGTCTAGGCAAAAAGGAATATACCTATGACTATACATAAGATTGGCAGATGATATTTATACACATATATTTATATGTGTTATAAAAATGTCCATAAATATGATGGAGCTTACAGGGCAAAGTTATGATAATGTCTTAGCCGTAGCCAAACACCCTATGGGAGTGAGTCACTGGCCCCACAGACTTGGGATCATGGTCATAGAGGAAATCAAGCTCAATTGGCATAACATACTACACACACACACACACACACACACAATGTTCTACATCTTACTTTGCTGAGCAGCAAATGTGGTCTTAAAAACTTCCAAGTGGCCATCTAGGATGCAACAATTGGTCTCTCCTCATCCAGAGCAAAGAAAAAAAAAGACACATAGAAACAATTAGTCCAAGGGACTATGGATCATACAAACTTCAGTCTACATGACTTTGAGACCAGAACTACATAGTACCCACTAACACTGTTAACCACTCAGAAAGAGATCAAAATAGGAGATCCTGGATAGAGTGGGAAGAAATGTGGAAAAATCTCAAAGTCATACGATAGACAAGGCTTACTTGTCTGACAAAGCTGGTGAAACCCGAGTCTATGGCCCTTAGTCATCCTTCATTCCTGGGCTGAACTCACTACTGTAGCTTTGGCCAAAAAGTAGATAGATAGGCATATAAGGTGAACATTTAACCCATGTAGGTAAATTCCTTACAGCAATCAACCACGGAAAATCAGAAGGGCACATATTTGCACAGAGAGATAGCTCAGAAGGCAGGAATCGATAGGAATGAAGAATACAGGTAAAAGGTAGCCATGGGGAGGAAGTAGGAAGAGAGCAATTACATTATAATGATGGCAATCAATGTCATGAAACCAAATGTATATGAACTGTTGTATGAAAAATGAATTTGTTTTGAAGTTTTTCACCCAAATAAGAATAAAAAAGAAAAAAAAAAAATAATCAAGCTAATGGCAACCAAAAATAGTAGGAGTAGAAATATTAAAAATCTACCATAAGGGAAAATAAAGGGTATTGTATAATGATAGACAGCAAGGTCAATAGACCAAGAAGAAATAACTGTAATAAATGTCTATGCACACAATGAAAAAGCTGTAGATTACATAAAGGAAGTATTAACTGAATTGAAATGATAAATAGATAATACTACAATAGTAGTAGTAGAATTTAACACACAACTTTCAATGAAGGGCAGAATAACTAGAAAAAAACTCAGCAAAAACACGGAAGATCTCAACAGCACAATCAACCAACTTGACCTCAAAGGCATACACAGAGCAATCTACCCAGCAACAACAACAGAAATACACATTGTTTTACAGTGCACATGGATCATTCCCCAGAATTGACCATATGTTAGGCTACAAATAAAGCCACAATAAATTTAAAAACAGAAATTCTACAAAGC
>NW_006922749.1:187638-189990 GCF_000298275.1 Orycteropus afer afer
CTTTAACCCAACAAATCCAACAATTAGAAGAAAGAGCAACAAAAGAAACCTTCAGTCTCCAGAAGAAAGGAAATAATAAAGATCAGAGCAGAAATAAACAAAATAGAAAAACTATAGAGAAAATCCACAACACTAGAAGCCAGTCCTTTGAAAACATTAACATAATTGACAAATCAATGGCAAATTTAACTAAGGAAAAGAAATAGAAGATGGAAATAATATGAATAATAAACAAAATGGTGGCATCACAACAAGACAAAAGAAATAAAAAGGATAATAACAATACCACAAGAAAACAATACTCCAAGAAATTAAAAAATTTAGAAGAAAAGGACAAATTTCTATCAATAGAAGACCTAACTAAACTAGCACAGACTGAAGTAGAAAATGTGAACAGACTCATGACAAAGGAGGAAATTGGGTAGGTCATTAAAAAAAAAAGCTCACAACAACAAAATATCTTGGCTCACATGGCTTCACTGGAGAATTCTATCAAATGTTCAGAGAAAAGTTGAAACCTATCTTACTCAAGTTGTTCCAGATTATAGAAAAGCAAAATATACTCCCAAATTCATTTTATGAAGCACAAATAACCCAAATACAAAAACGAGGCTAAGACACCACTACAAAGGAAAACTACAGAAAATATCCTTCATGATTAGAGATGCAAAAATCTTCAACAAAATACTAGCTAATTGCATCCAACACTATATATATTAAAAAATAATGCACAGTGATCAAGTGGGATTCATACTGGGTATGCAAGGATGTCTTTGGTAGGGGCTCTCTCTATCCCCTTACCTGGATCCAGCCATCACCCAGACCAGACCAACAATGGCCAGATACAGAAAAGTGGAGGGAAAGAGCCCCCAACCAAGGCAGGAAGTGGGAAAACCAAGGCCAATGATGGCCAGATCCAAGTAAGGGGAGAGAGAGAGCATCCACTCAAGGCAAGAAGTGGGAATCTAGGGCCAACAATGGATGGATCCAAGTAAGGGAGGGTGGAGAGGTTTGAAACAACTAAAGGAGATGAACTTGTCTGTCAGCTTGTTTACTGCAGTGGCTTGTGTGTTTCTTTGAGGCTGGAGGCTGTGCCACTGGTGTTTCAAACACCATCAGGGTTGTACATGGTGAATAGACTTCAATGGAGCTTCCAGAGAAAGACAGACTTAAAAGAAGGAAGAGGCCATCCACTTCTCAGAGAATTGGCCAGCGAAAACCTTATAAAAAACAGAGAAGCACTATCTGATATATTACTGCACAGCTTTATCAATAGCCCTGAAACATTGTGCTGTAAGATGAGTCCCTTAGATTAGAAGACACTCAAAATATGACTGGGAAAGAATTTCCTCATCAGAGTGGAAATGATTTGGATAAAATAAAGCTCTCAGGACCTCCATTTACTGACATGGCATGACTCAAACTGAGGAGAAATAGCTACAAACATCCATTAATAATTGGAACATGGAATGTTCAAAATATAGATCTAGGAAAATTGGAAGTGGTCAAAAAATGAAACACAACACATAAATATTAATATCCTAGACATTAATTAGCTGAAATGGATAGGTTTTGGGCATTTTGAATCAGGCAACCATATGATCTACTAAGCCAGGAATGACAGTTTGAAGAGGAATGGTGTGGCATTCATCATCACAAAGGGTGTTTCAAGATCTGTCCTGAAGTACAATGCTGTCAGTAATAAGATGATATTCATATGCCTACAAGGAAGCCCAGGTAATATTACTATTATTCAAATTTATGCATCAACTACTAAAGTCAAAGATGAGGAAATTGAAGATTTTTCTGGTGGTGTAGTTTCTAAGGCATTTGACTGCTAACCAGAAGGCTGGTAGTTCAAATCCACCAGCTAATCCTCAGAAAGAAGATTGGGCAATACTGCCTCAGAAACTCAAGGAGGAGTCGTTTAGAGTCAGATCCAACTCCATGGCAGTAAGTTTGTTTTTTTGTTGGTTTTCTGCAGTCTGAAATTGACTGACTATGCAATAAAGATGTGCTGATTATCGCTGGTGATTGGAATGCAAAAGTTGGAAACAAAGAAGAATCATCAGTAGTTGGGAAATCTGGCCTTGGTGATAGAAATAATGAAGATCGCATGATGGAATTTTGCAAGACCAACTACTTATTCATTGTAAATACCTATTTTTCAAAAACATAAATAATAACTATACACATGGACTTCACCAGATGGAGTGTACAGGAATCAGAACGACTTCATCTGTGGCAAGAGGCGATGGAAAAGCTCAATATTTTCAGCCAAAACAAGGCCAGGGCATGATTTTGGAACAGACCATCAACTGTTGATATGGAAGTACAAGTTGAAGTTGAAGA
>NW_006922749.1:191015-193748 GCF_000298275.1 Orycteropus afer afer
CAAAGGGAAGTTTTCTTTTTGGTTACCAAGGATAGAGGGATGAAAACAGATGGATAATTAAGAGACAGGTTTGATATGGGTGAAGGGAAATGAACTATTACAAAAACATGTGACTGGTACAATACCTCTAAGGAAAAGGAAGACACAGAGAAGTGCACAAGAGGTACAGACAATAAAGGCAAATACTATTTCATACATATTGCTGTATTATCAGTAACACTAAACACTAATCTCTGGGTTAATACATGGGTAGGCAAACAAGGAGATCAGATATCAATAAGCAAATGTGAACATGCCATGATCATAGAGAGGTTTGGCAGATGATACTTTTTCATATGCATTTCTATGTACTGTAAAGATGTCCATATGCAGCTTAAACATAAAAGGGGGCAAAGTTAGAATAACTTCTTAGCCACAAATAAACACCTTGAGGAAGTGAATTCCTGGCCCTGTGGCCAAGAGCCCATGGTTGTGGGGGACATGAAGTTCAACTGACCCAATATGTTATATAAAAATATTGTTCTACACCTTACTTCGATGAGTAGCGAATGGAGTTTAAAAAGCTTGGGAGTGTCTATCTAAGAGGAAATCATTGATCTTTCCTCAACAAGAGCAAAGAAGAGTGAAGGAAATCAAAGATTTATGGAAACAGTCCGAAGGCTAGTGGACAATGACAACCTCAGTCTGATTAGAAGAACTAGATGGTGCCTGGCTAGCTATGCCAGTGACTCAGAAAGGAATCAAAATTGGAGACACTTTATAAAATGGGAGAAAAATGTGGAACAAAACTCAAAATCATAAAAAAAGATCAGGCTTACTTGTCAAATAGAGATTGATAAAAACCCCAAGACTATGGACTCTGTCACTCTTTGGGCCTGGAATTGAACTCTCTTTCATGTCTTAACCCTTAGCCAAACAATAGACAGATGTATGAGCTGAACACCTACACTAGGGAAAAGCACTCCTTAGAAAAATCAACCATGGGAGATCAGAAGGACAGCAATTGCACATGGAGAAACGTAAGGAGGCAACAATATATATGCAAGAAGGACACAGGGAAAGTGTAATCACAATGAAGAAGTGAAGGGTGAGCTGGTACACTACAGGGAATGTAACCAGTATCACAAAACAAAATGTGTATGAACGTAAAATGAATATGCTTAGTAAAATTTCACCCAAATCATTGAAAACTTAAAAAAAAAAGAGGAAGAAGGAAGATGAAGGAAAACAGAAAAATAAGATAAAATAAAGGAAAACACAGACAAATCGTTAGAAGAATTCAAAAACAACACAAGAACAAATTGACAAAATATATGGAAAATTAGGAACTATTCAAAAACAGTAAATAAAAATCCAAAAGAATAATACTAAAATTTTAGAAATGGATAATGCATTGGAAGATCAGAGGAGTAGAATTGAGTCAATGAACACAGAATTATTGAGGTTGAAGACAAATCTCTTATTTGAAGACAAATCTGATAGAAAAAAATCGGAAAAAAAAATTAAAAAGCCTAATAATTATGTGAGACATGAGCAAGAAGAATAACTTACATATGATAGTAATTGCAGAATAGGAAAAGCCCCCCTCCCAAAAAAAGCACTCAAAAAATTTTCCAAGATTTGTTCGAAGAACCTTCTCTAACATCATGAAAGAGAAGAAGATGTACATTCAAAAGTATAAAAAACAACAAATAGGATAGATCTCAAAAGAAAATCACCAAGACATAGCATAATCAAATTTTCCAAAACCAAAGACAAAGAAAGCATCTTGAAAGCAGCCTGGGAAAAATGAAAACTCACATACAAAAGAGAATCAATAAGACTAAGCTCTGCTTTATCAGTAGAAACTATGTTATCAAGAAGGCAATGGAATGACATATATAAAATTCTGAAAGAAAAATAATTACAAACCAAGAATTATTAATGAAGCAAAATTTTCTCTTAAATATGATTATGAAATTAGGACTCCCTAGCTCTGGTAGCATAGTGCCTAAGGCACTTGACTGCTAACCAGAAGGCTGGTGGTTCAAATCCACCAGTCACTCCTCAGAACAAAGATGGGGCAATCTACTTCCATAGTGATACTGCCTTGGAAACCCAAGAAGGGGTCGCTATGAGTCAGGTCCAACTCAATGCCACACAACAAAAACAGATAAACAGAAATTAAGAGAATTTGAAAAAACTAGACAAATTTATGAGAAATGATGAACAGGGCCTCTGGACAGAGAACCACCAACTTCAGGCAACAACCAGAGATTAAGACATACGGCAACATCACCTGGAAATAACCCAGATACAGAAGTATCAAAAATAAAGTAAACCTACAAGATGAAAATAGGGAACCAGAGATGCCAATTTGTTAATGATGATAACTACAAAGCAGAAAGAAGGAATGAATTATGTAGTTACAGAACTTCCAAATGGAGAGGAAGTCAAGACAGAATGAGATAGAACAGAATGCTTTAAACTTTAGAGATAATAATAAATTACAATGTAACTTCAAAGAAAATCAATAAACCTTCCACAAAAATAAGAAAGAAGAAAATCATAAAGTCTCTGTAAACACTAACATAATAGTAATAAAAGAAATGATAATAAAACCTTTAAAAAATGAGTTAACCACAGAAAAATATATGGGAAAATAAACCATACATATCATAAACTAAAAACAGCAAAAAAGCAGCAGCTGATTCATACCTATCGATAATTACACTGAATGTAAATGGTTAAATA
>NW_006922749.1:194043-195685 GCF_000298275.1 Orycteropus afer afer
GGGAAGAACATTATATAATTATCAAAGTTTTGATTGAGCAAGAGGACATAACCATTATAAATATCTACTCTCCTAATGAAAGAGCCCTAAAGTTCAAAAATCAGATTTTAACAGTTTTGAAAGGAGAAACAAACAAATTCCCAAGAATAGTAGTGGACTTCAATATACCACTTGCAATGTGCAGAACAAATATAAAGGCACTTAACAAAGATACAGAAGATCTGAAAAACAAAATCAATTATCTTGACCTCATAGACCTATACAAAACACTCCTTGCAACAATATATATTCTTTTCCAGTGTACATAGAACTAATTCTAGAATAGACCATATATTAGTCCACAAACCAAGTCTCAATATGTTTAAAAACATCAAAATATTACAAAGCATCTTCTGAGATCATAATGTAATAAAATTAGAAATCAACAAAAGGAAGAGGAAGGGGGAAAAAATCAAATAAATGGAATCAAATGTCCTGCTTAAAAACTACTGATAATAAAAGAAATTAAAAAAAAAATCCCTTAAATCAACAAGGATGAAAATACAACATATCACAATCTTTGGGACACAACTAAAGCAGTTCTTAGAGGACAATTTATAGCAATAGATGAACACATCAAAAAAGAAGAGAGAATAAAAATCAATGCCTTAAACCAGTATCTCCAACTATTAGAAAAAGAACAGTGGAGGGGGGGACCTACAGTAATCAGAAGAAAGGAAACAATAAAGATTTGTGCAGAAATAAATGAAACAGAACAAAGAAAAACAATAGAAAGATGCAACAAAACTAGAAGTTGGTTCTTTGAAAGATCAATAAAATTGACAATCTATTGGACAACTTAACAAAGGAAAAGAAACCCACCAGTCACTCTTTGAAAGGAAGGTTGGGCAATCTACTTCCGCAGTGATACCACCTTGGAAACCCAAGGAGGGGTCGCTATGAGTCAGATTCGACCCTGTGACAGTGAGTTTTGTTTTTGTTTTTGTTTTTAATACTCGATAAGAAGCCCTGTTGACATTGTGGTTAAAAGTACTCAGCTACCAACAAAAAGTCTGTGGTTGGAACCCACCAGCTACTTTACAGGAGGTGTGTCAATCTGCTTTTATAAAGATTTACAGCCTTGAAAATCTTATGGAACATTTCTACTCTATCATGCAGTGGCACCATGACTCAGAATTGACTCTATAACAGTGAATTTTTTGGTTTTAGTTATTATGCTTATTATTTCAAAAATAGTTTTGGGTACTGAGTACATCAATCACTTTGATACTTGCTTAATTACCACAATAGTGAAATTTCTTCTTTTATCTTTGACTGTCTGGCCCCTTTTCTTCACAGAATTTCCCCACTGCCATTTTCTTAAATGCTGGTGTTATGAGACGGATGCTTTTGACTATCTTTATTTCATCTACACATCCTTACTAACAAATGGCATCCATGTCTGTTACTTCAGTTACTGTCTATGGGTGGATAACTTTTTTTTTTTTCCTTGTTACTGTGATCTAGGTGAAAATTTACAGAGCAAATACACTTTCCATATAATAGTTCACATACACTTTGTCTCATGACATTGACCACAATTTACCACAATGCAACATCTCCCCTCCAACTTCCTCCTGATAGTTACCTTTTCCCTGTGTCC
>NW_006922749.1:200091-202447 GCF_000298275.1 Orycteropus afer afer
TGAGCTGTTCAGAGCACCAAAATCCTTAATTCAAACTGCTGTAGCTAGTTTTTCACTTAGGTGCTAGAGGGAAATAGCGTGGTGCTTACTGACTACACTCCATTTTGAATCTGAGCTGACAACTCTTTACAATTTATTTCCACCTCAGATTGTTCTCCTGATTTTCAGGTCATTCGTGCAACTTAACATTTCACTATGGATGCACATGTGGTACAAAATCAACCCATTCAAAATTGAACTCAGCTTGTTTGCCCTCCTGACTCACAATGCTGATATTCTATTTCTCTCCATAGTTTATTGTATGACAGCAGTATTCATGTATTTATCTAATAAAAATCAAGTCCACATTCAGCGTGTTATCTATAAGGGAATTACATCTCTCTTTCTGCTCTGGGGAAAATGTCTTGACTCTTCAGCTTCTCTTCCTTGATTCCTTGGCATTAGTCTTCTCCCATCAGTGCTTTCTTCTTTCTGTGCCTAATCTGCTCCTTTTATGTCTCAAAAATGGTTGGCTTAAAACACATCCTGCAGTGATATGGCTTCATAAACATAGCAAAAACCCCACTGCCATCTAGTCCATTCTGAGTCATAGTGACCCCCATTGCATTCCCAAGCCTATTAATCTTTACAGAATTAAGTTGTCTGATCTTCCTCCCACAGAGCAGCTGGTGGGTTTGATCCACTGACCTTCTGGATAGTAGTCAAATATCTTACCCACTACACCACAGAGCTCCTTAAACATAACAAAGAAACCCCTAGTTCCAAATGGGATTACATCCACAGATACAGTGGTTAGAATATAATATCCTTCTGTCTGAGCACAAGTGTGGGTCTTTCCTGGGAAATTCTCTACTTTGTAATATAAATCTGGTCTTTTTGCTTAACCCAAATTTTTTTCTACAGTTTTCCTTACCTCCAACACTTTATAAAATACTTAGGCATTTTCAGTTTGTCTTATCACTTCAAGCAAATTCTTCATAACCCTATAAATTTCTTATACTATATTTGTAGCTATTATAATTGTCTTTTACTTCTTCAGATATTAAATGTGCTCATCTCTCTGTTTTCAGATTTCCTTTGTCTTCTAAGACACACTCTGCATTTCCTATCTTTATAACTTCTCACTGCAAGCAATCCCAAAGTTTCAACAACAAATAATTATCTTTCATTCATTGTACTTGCTATCATCTGAGTCAGCTGCAACAAATTCACTGAAGAATTACAGGGTTTTGATAATTATTTCTTCTCTTAAAAGTTGACTAAAAGACTCTTGCTTTCAGGCATGTTGTCTTGCTTTTTTTTTTTCCTTGCTTTTTTTGTCATTACATTAAGCAGTGTGCTGAGCGTAATATGAATTGTTGAAATAAATAGATTATTATTCAGACAAATTTTGATGCTTAAAATTTAGATTTAATACACAATAAATATTTATGTTATATAAAACTCTCTTTGATGCATTTTATAGCATACATTATGGTTTTCATCAAGGGATAATGCAAAGAAACTGACTATTATTACCTATTTTTGTAGAATTGAAAGCAGAACAGCTATTAACTTTTAGAAGTTATGATAAGTATATTTCTTTCTAATAAGGTCAACAGAAATCCAGAACATCTCAAATAAAGACTTGATTAAGTATGATTTAAATTACTTTTTTATTATTATTTTACTGCATTCCCAAGGACAGAGTGCAAAGTGAATTGGAGTAAAAAAACTTGAGTGATCAGTGTCATCATAGTCCAAATTACTTTGAATCATTTGCTCATCTCTAACTATTATGAGAAACTTGGGTTGACATTTCCTATATCAATTAACATTATATTGAATATACTTCAATTTAATTTCCTCTTAAATACCTTTTTTATATGCTGCATGGAATGAGATCCTGTGGTGTAGCCTTCATTTCCACTTTATATGCTTCAGTTGAAAGATAATTTGATTGTTTTTATTTTGTGTCAGTTAGGATCCTATTAGATGCTTTTCATACAAATATGAAACTCAAAATTGAGTTTGTAATTCCATCTATGAATCACTTTGTCCACTTTTGTGATCTTTTTTTAAAAAATGCATTTCTATATCTTCTAAGATATAAAAGGAATAGAAGCACTGAGCATCAAAACACTGATCAGTATGCAATGCAAGGCACTAGAAGTTTCTTATTTCAAATTTACTGTAATGTACTCTTTTTTAATATACTAAGACATGAATAAATTATTTTTATACATCTAGATATGTTTCAGTTCATTTATGCCAGCCACAGTGACCTTTATGACTTCTAATGTGATATTGCATTCTTCTGCTAATAATCCATCAAATGGCTTCTCATCAAACCTGTACACTTGTTTTTTTTCAATCT
>NW_006922749.1:204792-206015 GCF_000298275.1 Orycteropus afer afer
ATGGAGTAGTGATTTTCACTGAATGATTCATACAGAAGAAACATTTTGAGAATTTGTAGAAGAAGTTTTCACAATGATTAGAAGACAATAATGCAATTTAATGAATTGGACTCGGTAGTGTTGGATTTATACAACAGAAATATCAGTTCTACAGAGGAAAACATTATCCTTAAAGATATTAACAGAGTTTGGATAAGAATTTATATTTATCTGAGGTTAGAGGTTGCTTGGTACTCTGATCCTAGAAATTATACTAACATTAGTTCAAATATTAGCAGAGTTTCCCATTGTTTTTGTTATCTAGGGAGTTCTCATGGCATCGTTTCTAAGGCATTTGACTGCTAACCCAAAGACTGGTGGTTCAAACCCACCAGCCACTCCTTACAAGGAAGACTGGGTAATCTACTTCTGTAGAAACACCACCTTGGAAACCCAAGGAGCAGTCACTTTCAGTAGAATCAACTCGATGACAGTGAGTTTGAGAGTTTGAGTGCCACTCTAACAAAAAATTACCACAAATGGGGGGTTTTAACAAACAGGGGTTCCTTCTCTTAAAATTTAGGAGTCTAGACGTCTGAGTTCAAAGTGCCAGCTCTAGGGGCTGAACAAAAATCCCTCAAACTTGGGCTTCATCTCTGCCTCTTCCTCTCAGCCCACAGAAGCTAGAGGCTTCTTTTAATTCAGACATTTGCTGGCTGCTGAGGCTGACAAATGTAAAATGACACAGTCTCAAAATTATCAAGCAACACAACAGGTTACAAGTTCAAGTCCAGAAACAGTCCCAAAATTAGCAGACAACATGGCATGCCACTGAGATGAAGACTCAACAAAATGCAGGATCCAAATGCACCAAAACACTAGAGACCTTTCTCAAAATTTCATCTTGTATATTGGAAGCATATGACATCCTTAAGGCAGCTAGCTACTCAGCTATTCACAGTAGATTCTACAATTCTCATCATGGGGAATAACTCCATCCACCTGTCCAGCCACGCAAAACCAGTATCAGGCAACTTAATACACAACCTTAACTACCACATCTATGGTAGATAGGTTTCCGTGGAATTTACAGACTAACATTAGGAAGAAAAGCTTGATGAACTATAGTTGAAAGTTGACCATTGAAAACCTTATGTATCACAATTAAACAGTGTCCAACTCATTCACATTGGACATGTCATCATGAAGGATTACTTGTTGGGAAGGATATTATTTTTGGTGAA
>NW_006922749.1:206975-207519 GCF_000298275.1 Orycteropus afer afer
AAAATTTTGAAGAATGGGAATTCCAGAGTACTTAATTGTGCTCACTAGGAACCTATACATAGACCAGGAACAGAACATGAACAGAACATGGGAATAGTGCATGGTTTCAAATCAGAAAAGGTGTGCATCAGGGTTGTATTGTTTCACCATACTTACTTAATCTGTATGCTGATGAAGTAATCCGAGAAGCTGGACTGTATGAAGAAGAAAACGGCATCAGGATTGGAGGAACACTAATTAACAACCTGTGCTATGCAGATAACACACCCTTGTTTGCTTAAGTGAAAATGACTTGAAGCACTTACTGATGGAGATCAAAGGTGACAGCCTTCAGTATGGATTCCACCTCAACATACAGAAAATAAAAATTCTTGCAACTGAACCAATATTCAAAATAACAATAAATGGGGAAAAGTTTGAAAATGTCAGGGATTGTATTGTAATTGGATCCACAATCAATGTTCATAGAATTGTTGTTGTTGTTGTTGTTGTTATGTGCCGTCAAGTCAAACCGGACTCATAGCGACCCCTCCTTGGGTTTCTG
>NW_006922749.1:208239-210209 GCF_000298275.1 Orycteropus afer afer
TTCTGGTCTCATGGTCATTTAGGCTGAGGATCACATAGTTTACTAGTCCCTTGAACTTACTGTTTCCATGCACCTTTGGTTTTCTCCATTTTTCTTTGCACTGAATGAGGAGAGATTCATCATCGCATTTAGATGGCTGCTTGCAAGTTTTTACGAGCCCAGTTGCTACTTATCAAAGTAAGATTTAGAGCAATGATTTTGTGTAGTATGTTATGCCAACTGAGCTTCATGTTCCATGAGACCATGAACCCAAGCCTGCAAGTCCAATTACTCTCTCCCTCAAGGTAGCTGGCTGTGGCCAGGAAGCAACCACAATCTTTCACCTTGTCAGCTCCACAATACACCCAGACATTCTTACAGCACATACAAATAAATATGTAGAAACATCATCTGCCAGCCCTATACTTGGTCACTGGCACACTCTCCCCTGCCTAGACATACCTTATCATACTGCCTGTCCATCCATCTATACACCCATATATCAATGCTTGCCATTACTGACAATGAAATATTGCACATGCAAAAAGGTTCATCTTTGTTGTTTGTACCTCTCTTGTACCTCTTGATATCATCCTCTTCCTTAGTTCCACTATGTTGATCACTCACTTTTGTTACATTCTCCTTGGTATTTTCAGTCGCTTCATTTGCATATGAAAGCTGGACAATGAAGAAGGAAGAATGTAGAATAATGGATGCATTTCAATTGTGGTGTTGTACTGAAAATATTATGGACTGTCAGAATGAAAAAGTCTGTCTTTGAGGAAGCCCAGGCAGAATGTTGCATGGAAATTCAGATGGTTAGACTTTGTCTGATGTACTTTGGACATGTAATCAGGAGGGACTAATCATTGGAGAAGGACATCATGATTGGTTAAGTAGAAAGTTAGTGAAACAGAAGACCATAAACAAGATTCATTGTGTTATGCAGATGACATACCCTTGTTTGCTTAAAGTGAAGATGACACAGTAGCTGCAATACTTGACTCAAACATAGCAATGATTATGAGGCTAGTGTAGCCAGGATAGTGTTTCATTCTTTTGTTCTTTCTCTATGAGCTGGAACTGAGTTGATGGCAAAAACAACACCACCAAAATTATCTATCTTTCTATCTGCCTACCTACCTACCTACCTATCTGAGACTAAAATGTTTTACATGTGACACAAAGTGAGTTTTTTTAATATTTACATAGTTTAAATACATTTAATATATACAATAGATTTAAATATTACTTAATTTTTCATAAATTAACTGTAAATCAAGGAATGGTTGTACTCTGCTTTATACAAAATAAAACAAGAATTATGTATCATTTTAGAAAATCTCGTTAATGTCACTAATGGTATTTGAATCACCATAAGAACATATTTGTGCAAATCTGCTTTTGTATCTGTTACATTACAATTCTATATATACATTCACACTCTTATTTGGTCCTAATTTCAAGAAGTGAAATACAATGAAAGAGTGTCAACAATTGTCAGTTAAACATTGAAATTGAGTTACATAACATTGTTCACAAATTAACAGTTTCCATGGCTACCATGAAGCAATGACTATCAGTAGTAAGTAAAATATTCTCAAAGAAACACTGCTGATAATTGGAAAAAAAATGTTTTATAGAATAAGCTTATATTTATAAATATATAATACTGTCAATGCAAAGTTTAAAATGTCTTTGATTTATATGATTAAACCTTCTCTTTTTTTCTTCTTTTGTTGCACAAAAACTTAGAATTCCAGCAAGCTACACAAAAAAAAAAAAAAAAAATATTAATAAAGCCAGCAATACAGGATCCTGTGAGTAGAAAGAGAGAAAAAAAATCCACATGAAATTTATTTTGACAATACAGTGTTACAAAAAATATTTATGAGAAGATGATAATTTTTGAAAATTAGCTGTGTGAATAAAAGCAGTGAAAAATGTTTCATTGCTTGTGAGTAAAGAAGGCATTTCCATTAAAACATTAA
>NW_006922749.1:210346-214608 GCF_000298275.1 Orycteropus afer afer
TTGTTGTCTTATCTGGTCTCATGGCTTTGAAATATAAAATCCATGTATGTAACTCCTCAACTTAGATTTCAGCTTAGTTCTTCCTCACTTTCAAATTCCAGATTGTGTATATCTAGCTCCATTCAACATCTCCATGTAGAATGTCTAAAAAGGCACACTGTTCAAATGGGACTTTTGTACTTCTCATACACACACACACACGCACACACACATACAAACATGCTTCTTCCACAGGCTTTCATTTATCAACTGATGTCAATTTCATCCTTTCAATTGTAATATTAAGGCCAAAGGTTGTTGACATATTCATCACTTTTTTTTCCTTTCCTTCTTATTATCAAACCCACTATAAAGCATAACTTCTGACCATCTTTTTTTTTTTTCCCAAATATGTATAGAATCTGATCACTTACTCCATCACTAATGCACTAATCTATACTATACCATCACAAAATTCTCTGGATGATTTTATTAGTCTCTTAATTGGTATTTCTACTCCCACCTTTCACCCCCTTCCCAACATTACCATTATAATCTACTCTCAGCATGGTATTAGCTAGAGGAATTACTTTTAAAACTGACACCCAGACAGTGTCATTTTTTTGCTCAAAATTTTGTTCATCTTGTTCATAGCAAAAGGAAGAATTAGATCCTTTATGGATTTCTGGTGACCTTCTCTGACTTCATCTCTGACTTCAGATCTAGTACCACTAACGTTATCACTGCTTCTCAGCACCACAAGCAACAATCACCTTGAGGCCTCTGGGTTTACGTCTTTCTCTGACTGAGTCAACCTTTCTCCAGATATGTCTATAGCTTCCTCTCCCATCTTTTTTCAAGTCTTTGGTTAATTTTCATCTATTCTGTGAAGTCAACCTTGCAAAGTTACTTAAAATTGTAACTGTTCGTGCATATTCTATTCTCCTATCTACCAAATACTGTTATTTTTCACATTTACACACCAACTACCAAAGCCTAAGATGAGGAAATTGAAGATTTTTACCAACTTCTGCAATCTGAAAGTGACTAAAGATGTAATCAAGATATATTGATTGTCATGGGTGATTGGAATACAAAAGTTGGAAACAAAGAAGAATCACCAGTAGTTGGAAAATAAGGCCTTGGTGATAGACATAATGCTGGAGATAACATGATAGAATTTTGCAGGACCAACGACTTATTCATTACAAATACCGTTTTTCAACAACACAAACAACAGCTATACACATGGATTTCACCAGATGGAGTATACAGGAATAAGATTGACTACATCCTTGGCAAGAGGCAATGGAGAAGCTCATTATCTTCAGCCAAAACAAGTCCAGAAGCTGATTGTGGAGGAAACCATCAACTGCTCGTATACAAGTTGAAGTTGAAGTTGAAGATAATTAAAAGAACTCCATGAGATACAAAATATAACCCTGGTTATATCCCTCCTGAATTTGGAGACTATCTAAAGAATCAATTTGATGCATTGAACACCATTGACTGAAATCCAGAAGAATTGTGGGATGACCTCAAAGACCTCATCCATAAAGAAAGCAAAAGGTCATTAAAAAGAGAGAAAAGGAAGAAAAGACCAAAATGAATGTCAGAAGAGACTCTGAAACTTAACCTTGAACAGAGGTCTAAAGGAAATGGAATAAATGACAAGATAAAATAGCTGAACAGAAGATTTCAAAGAGCAGCTTGAGAAGACAAAGTCAATTATTATAAGGAAATGTGCCAAGAGTTGGAGTTAGAAAAACAAAAGGGAAGAACATGCATTTCTCAAGCTGAAAGAACTGAAAATATATATATATATATATGTGTATATATATATATATATATGTATATATATATATTCAAGACTTGAGTTGCAATATTGAAAGATTCTGTGGGAAATATATTGACTAATGTAGGAAATATCAAAAGAAAATGGAAGGAATATGCAGAGTCACTGTACCAAAAAGAACTGGTCAATGTTCATCCATTTCAGGAGATGGGATATGATCAAGAAGGAAGAAATTGAAGCTGCACTAAAGGAATTGGCAAAAAACAAGGCCCTAGGAAATGATTAATACCCTTGAGATGTTTCAACAAACAGATGCTGTACTCTAGGCAGTCACTCAGCTACGTTGAGAGATTGGGAAGACAGCTACCTGGCCAACTGACTGGAAGAGATCTGTATTTGGACCCATTCCAAAGAAAGATGATCCCACACAATGTGAAAATTATCAAAAAATGCCATTAATATCATACTCAAGTAAATTCTTACTGAAGATAATTCAAAAAGGATTGCATCAGTATATTGACCGAGAACTTCCAGAAATACAAGCTGGATTCAGAAGAGGATGTGGAATGACCGATATCATTGTTGATGTCAGATGGCTCATAGCTCAAAAGAAAGAAAACTGGAAAGATGTTTACTTATGTTTTATTGACTATGCAAAAGCATTTGATAGTGTGGATCATAACAAACTATGGATAACCCTGAGAAGAATGGGAATTCCAGAACACTTAACTGTACTCATGAGAACTTGTACATAGACCATGAGGCTGTTGTTCAAACAGAACAAGAGGAGAGTGCATGGTTTAAAATCAGGAAGGGAGCGCATCAGGATTGTATCCTTTCACCATACTTATTCAATCTGTATGCTGAACAAGTAATCTGAGAAACTGAACTATATGAAGAACATGGCATCAGAATTGTAAGAATACTCATTAACAACCTGTGATATGTTGATGACACAACTTTGCTTGTTGAAAGTGAGGATGACTTGAAGCACTTACTGATGAAGATTGAAGACTATATAGTCTGCAGTATGGATTACACTTCAATATAAAGAAAACAAAAGTCCTTACAACTGGACCAATAAGAAGCATCACAATAGATGGAGAAAAGATTGAAGCTGTCAAAGACTTCATCTTACTTGGTTCTATGATCAACACTAGGGGAAACAGTGGTCACAATATCAGATGTCCTATATCACTGGACAAATCTGCTGCAAAAGACCTCTTTCAAGTGCTAAAGAGCAAAGATGACTCTGAAGACTAAATTGTGCCTAACTCAAGCTATGGTATTTTTAATTGCCTCATATGCATTGAGCCACGGTTCAAACCCACCAGCCACTCCTCAGAGGGAAGGTTGGGTAATCCACTTCTGTAGTGATACTGCCTCAGAAACCCAAGAAGAGGTTGCTATGAGTTGGGTCCGACTCACCAGCATTTGACAACAACAACAACATATGCATGTGAAAACTGAACAAAGAATAAAGAAGACCAAAGAAGAGTTGATATTTTTGAGTTGTGTTGATGAAGAATACTGAAAGTACCATGGACTTATAAAACAACTAATAAATCTGTCCTGGAAGTAATGCAGCCAGAATGCTCCTTGGAAGTGAGAATGGTCAGACTTTGTCTCACTTACTTTGATCATGTTTTCAGAAGGGATCATTCCCTAGAGAAAGATACCAATCATGCTTGGTAAAGTGGAGGGTCAACAAAAAAGGGGAAGGCTCTCAACAAGATGGATTGACACAGTAGCTGCAACAATGGGGTCAGGTATAGCAGGGATCTTGGGACCAGCACAGGACCATGTAGTGTTTTGTTCTGTTGTACATTGGGTTGCTGTGAACCATAGATGACTCCACAGCACCTAACAACAACATCCATCTTTAATTTTCCTTTATAAGATTTAGTTTCTAAATTACTATGTGATTTACCTATTTACTCTGCAAGAAAGTAAACTACATCAAGGAAGTAATTGTATCAGATTTGTTTCTTACTTTATTAGAGCAATAATAGTCCTATATTTATGAAGTGAAAAAAAAACTAAAGAATGATAAAGGTTTTTTTTTTTGTTGTTGTTGTTGTTGTTGTTGTTAGGTGCAATCAAGTCAGCTTTGACCCATAGCAACTTTATATCCAACAGAACAATGCACTGCCCATTCCTGTGCAATCCTCACAATCATTGCTATGTTTGAATGTGTCTTTACAGCCACTGTGTCCATACATCTCATTGAGGGTCTTCCCCTTTGTCCCTGAAGCCTCTGCTTTACCAAGCATGAGATTCATCTCCAGGGACTGGTCCCTTTTGACAACATGACCAAAGTATGTGAGACAAATTCTTGTCATTCTCCCTTCGAAGGAGCATTCTGGCTGTACTTAGTCCAAGGCAGATTTGTTAGCTCTTCTGGCATTTCGTGATATTTTCAGCATTCGTTACCAACACCGTAATTCAAAGGTGTCAACTCTTCTTTGGTCTTCCTTATTCTTTGTCT
>NW_006922749.1:232031-232856 GCF_000298275.1 Orycteropus afer afer
TTTTTTTTTCTTTAAGGAAACATCATACCATTTTCCACAATGGTTGTACATTTTGCTATCCCACCAGTAGTGTATGAGGGTTCTAATCTCTCCTCAACCTCACCAGCATTTGTTGCTTTCTCGTCTTGTTGAAGTTTGCTATTATTGCTGGGGAGAGATAATGTATCATTGTTTTTTTTATTTGTATCTATCTAATGGCTAATAATCATGAGCATTTCCTCATGAATTTGTTGACTGCCAGTATGTCTTCATCAGTGAAGTGTCTGTTCATATTCCTTGCCCATTTTTGAATGGGTTTGGTTGTCTTTGTGGTTTTGTAGTGTTGATATTTTCTATAAATTTTGGAGATAAGTCTCTTGTCAGTATGTCATAGCCAAATATTTTTTCCCATTTTGCTTGTTATCTTTTTTATCCTTTTGGAGAAGTCTTTTGATGCACATAGAGTTTAATTTTTAAAGGTTGCAGTCATCTAGTTTCTCTTCTGTTGTCTGTGCTTTTTGGTTTATGCTTGATAGTCTATTTATGCCATAAATTAGGGCCCTCATATTTGCCCCTATTTTATCCTTGATGACCTTTATAGTTTGAGGTTTTTACATTTAAATCTTTGATCCAACTTGAGGTCATTTTTGTGTAGGTATAAGTCTCACTGCAGTTTTCTGCAAGTGGATATCCAATTTTGCTAGCACCATTTGTTAAAGAGGCTATCTCTTTCCTTTTTAATGGGTTTTAATCCTTTGTCAAATATCAGCTCTCCATAGACAGATGGGTCTCTTTCTGGGTTTTCAATTCTGGTCTATTGGTCAACCTGTCTATCATTGTACCAAT
>NW_006922749.1:233241-238178 GCF_000298275.1 Orycteropus afer afer
GCTCTGTATATGCATATGAAGTCAAGTTTGTTGATTGTGTTGTTGAGTTCTTCTACTACTCTACCAAAGTTCCTTATATGAGTCTAAATACTGGGATTAAAAAAAACAAAGAAAAATAAATAAGAAACACTTGCAAAGATAGTATGTTCATGGGTGGTGGAAATGGTTAAGCACTTGACTATGAATGGAAAGTTTGGCAGATTCAGTACCTTTGAAAGAAAAACCTGGTAATAGATCTGCTTAAAATCAATTACTAAAAACTCTATGGAAGATAATTGTACTCTGAAACACACAGGGTCATCATGATTCAGAATAGAGTCAAGGACATTTTGTATTTATAGAGCTAGGCCTTCAAATGATTCATTGTTATTTTATTTATTTATTTATTTTAAGTGTAGGATTTAAAATGTTGAGGTATTGTCAGAATCTTAAATAAACAAGACAATATAAAATAATAGAGATCTCAGATAAAATTTAAATTTTAAAACCTGAGCAAGGAATAAGATATTCAAAACATGATGGTTGGTGTGAGTCTTCTACTTCTCACAATAAAAAAATAAATACCAGATTGATTAAAAACCTAAGTTAGTGCTCTAAGGTGCTAGTTGAAAATATACGCAGATGTTTATTTTATATTAGATTAAAAGTATAAGTATTAAAGTAAAGTTAGAATTTATAAAGAAAACTGGTAAATTATATATAATAAAAATTACACAGCCTATATCAACAATGGTAGTGTGCAATAAAATGAAAGAGGAAACCGGCTGAAATATTTGCACATATTTAAAAATATGTGCAAATATTTAAATATTCTGACTATATAAATAACACTATTCAAAAAATAATAATATGAAAAAAATACCAATAAAAATGGGTACACTACCTAAATAGTCAAATTGCAGCGGGAACAAATTTAAAGCCATAAAATTTAACTGCACTGAAAATAAGAAATAATGGACCATATAGTAACATCTGTCATATATTATATTACAACAACTGTAAAGTATTAGCATACACATTATTGTGGAAGATTTGATAAAATATGTTTTTATACTCTACTGTTTTCTGTTAAAACTTATGTAAAATATGATACTTTTGAAGAAAATTTAGCAGATTAAATTAACCATTTAAACATTTATAGCTTTTATCTTAGTAATTCATCTTAGAAAATTACTCTCAGGGAATATTTAGGGATGAAATCAGAATTTTATATACTGTAAAATGTGTTGCACTGTAAACAATTTTTTTATTATATAAAAATAATAATATCTTAAATATTCTACCCTGTGAGAACTGTAAAACTGATAACTTTTATTACTCCAATTGAACTTAATTTGGCCATTAGAAAACACATGCTTGAAGAAAGTAATATGAGAAAATACTCATGATGTTATGTTCAGTGAAAAATCAATACACAACGTGATTTTTAAATTCTTATTTGAGATTCATGTGTCCATGAAGAAAATGTAAAACAAGAAATACAACAAATACCAAAATGTTAACGGTAAATTTTGTTTGAAGGTGTTGCTTCACATAATTTCTGCAAATAATTTTTGTGAACACATTTTGTATTGTGTAAATGCTACACCATATTTATTATAGTCAGAAAAAAAAAAAAAAAAAAAAAAGGAACCAACCAACTCAAAAAAGCCTAAAAAAAAATTAAAAAAGAGGAGAAAAGACATCACACAAGTTATTCTAGCAATTCTTTAAATAAAGCCAAAAAACAAAACTCATTGCCATCCAGTCCACTCAACTCATAGCAACCCCTCTTTGGGTTTCTGAGATGGTATCTCTATAAAAGTATATTGGATTGGTTTATATTTGGCAACAAACGTGAATGCATTTGGAGAGAGGGTGCTGTTCCTTATTTTTCAATTTCCTTTTTGCCATGCTCTATTTCCATGTATATGTGAAGCAGAATGCTTAAGCAAAATTCAAACCATTAACTGGAAAAACCATTAATTAATCAAACTGTTAATGTGTGTTTACCCTTTCTTATCTCCCTAGAGTAGATAACCTACAATAAAATCTTAAGGTTTCCTTGTCCTCTGTCTCTTTAACTTAGAGCTTACCCTAAGGTATTAATGACAGCTAAATTAAATGTTCTTTCTTTTGTGAGCCTATCTTGGCCCTAAAACTCTCAGTATTTAAATGAAACTTTCAAACAAATGTCTATGCAATGAGAGAGAGACAAAGAAACAGAAAACGACAGGGAGGTATGTAGGCTGAAGCCTTCAGGAGACCAAATGTATCCAGTAAAAACAAAACAAAATACCAGTTAGGCAGGAAAATGAAACCACTTTCATTTTAATCACAATATAGGTGAATTTATGAATGTAAACTCATTGTGTAGTGTGGGAAAAAAAAAAAAAAAAAACACACTCAAAATAGCCTCCAAAAATGACTTTGAGAACATAGCAGAAGTGACCTTTCAGATAATGTATACTTCTGGCACAATTAGGTTGATAGCTGTGGTAGAGTTCACATCCAGCTCATGTTGACCTTATGTACAATGGAGCAACCCATTGCCTAGTCACTGGTATATTCACGTCCATAATTACACTATTGTGCCACTGAGGCTTCCTTTAGCCCTTGTTGGTCCTTTATTTCTGCAAACATGTCTAGTGCTTGATTCCTCCTGATGATATTTCCAAAGAAAACAATTCAGGTAATATTCCGTCATGATCCATAAGGCTTTCATTGACTGATTTTTGGAAGTAGGTCACCAAGCCTTTATTTCTGTCTGTCGTAGTCTGAAATTCTGTTGAAATCTGTCCATCATGGGTGACTCAGTGGCACGGGTGTGTGAGGACTGTAGATTGCACCCCATGACAATGTCAGAGGGATGACACCAAAGTGGCACTAGAGTCTGCTGCAATGACTACAGTGGCTTGAGTGGTCCTGTGCCACATGGGTAGGGGCTGCCAAGGCAGAAATATCACTGGGATTGGTGTCATCTGTCACTTAGTATAATTCATCATCCCCTCCCATCACCCATCAATCAGAATGTGGGTGGATGGGCCACAGTGCCTGCCACTGAGCCTTGGCCAGTGGATGAGGGATAGAGCTGTGGGGAACCATGGTTGGAGAGGTCAGGAGGTATGGGACTATGCAATATGACTCTTACCTCTGCGTGGGGGTGGTAAGAACATTCTGCCTATGAGGTTGACACCCTAAGTTACCATCATGGGTGATACCCAGTCTAGTGATGCCACTGGGGATACTGCTGGTATTTGAATAATGGTGGCATATTTTCCAGCACCATAGCAACACACAAGCTACCACAGTATGACAAGTTGTGGCACAGTTAAGATGGAAATTAAAGAAGCTAGAACTGTAATAAGATAGAACAATAAATAAAACAGCAAATGAAGAATAAAATAAACCACTGTAGGGGAGTTTCTCAGAGTTTGTATGAAAATTCATAACTTCCTGAGACATGCAATAAGTTATATATGAAACCATTTGTCTAGTAAATTACTCTAATTTGAAAAGAATAAAACTTTTCTTTAACTCCATCCTTCAGAGGACAGATCAGATTAGGGCCCTGAGTTAAACCCCGGGGTAACAGGAATACTGGAGAATTAACTTCCATGCATTTATAATTCTAAAGAGTTGAAATCCCAATTTTCTCAAAGTCAAAAGAACCTAGAGATTTTTATTTACACCAATGGGTTGCATATAGGACACAAGACCTTTACATTTACAAGAAAACATTTTCAGAAGGAGAAGTTAACAGCTACCATTATAAGCAGGGAAAAAAATCATATTTATTTGACCTTTGCCTATGGAGTGTACAGATAGATACTCATAGGAAAAATTTCCATTGGCTCTTACTACATCACCCAATGGTGAGGTGGTTAATCATAAACTGTTTTTGACCCAAATCATTTGCATATTCAAAATAAAATTAATAAGGAAAGATATGAAAATCCCCACAATCACCATAACAGCAATACTGAATGTTCTTTAGAAATGACAATGGCCAGACCACATATCTCACTGCAATGTAGTAAATTACCTGGTATGGCTTTTCTAGCCATAAGTCTTTGTAAACTCTGTGGTGGTGCTGTGAGCAACTGAGGCCTACTGATTGTAAAGGTTATCCACTTGGGTTATTTCTGTTGGGAGTGGCACAAAGCAATGTTCTGGGAGGTTCACTCTCTCTCAGGTGCTTAGTATTCTGATGCTATGATTGACTAGTTTGGCCACTCTGCCAGGTTCTAAATGAGGGCTTCAAGAGACAGAAGTCCCTCTCTGTCTACTGGGTGAGAAGGATGTACTGTCGAGAAAGAATGCACTCCTGAGAGACATGCACTTCTGGGAAAGGGACACAAGAGACACACATTGCTGAGAGAGACACCCAGGGACACACACTTCTGGGAGTGAGAGACTGTGAGAGACTGTTGGGTGACAGATGGCGGGCTGAGAGAGACTGAGCATTTTTCCTGTACTTGAATTGTAACCTGGTGATTCCCTAATAAATCCCATAATCTGTGAGTTCTGTGTGGCAATTACAGTGAATTATCGAACCCAGGAGAGAGGCGGTGGGTGCTTTGGGAGGAATGGCTGGTGAAAGAGCTGGAGGGAGGCAACATGTCTGGCCTTGCACAAATAAGCCTTGGGCTACTGATCGTGATTCTGTCTTCCTCTTGTGTGGTTAGAGGAAGTCAGAAGATGTGGCCTCCTTGCCTTTTTAGCATTCATCTACTTTGGTCATATTTTCGAACGGATCAGTCCCCAGAGAAGAATATCACACTTTTAAAGTAAGGGTCAGGGAATAGGAGGAAGACCTTCTATGACATGGATGAACACAATGCCTGTAATGATGTGCATAAGCATAGCAAGGATTATGAGGACATCTAATGAGTAGATGTTCAGCCAGGGGGCAGTTTAAGCATAGGTACTGAAACAAGGTGGGCTTGTGCTTACTC
>NW_006922749.1:241958-249797 GCF_000298275.1 Orycteropus afer afer
GAGCTGACTAAACAGCAACTATTGACAACAAAGGTGATGTTAACACAAGATAAAGAAACATAAAACATAAAGCATATTTCCAAATTAGTCCTACTAATAGGAGGCTGAGTCATTTATGCACTAACTTCATCCTCCACTGTTTGAAGCTTTTTCACAAGTGTCACCTTCATCAACCTTTTGATTGTGCCTATGTGTAGCCTAGCATGTTCACTCTGCATGCTAGTGAAAGTCCTCACACAAAGAGATAGTGGTGGTATAAGTTTGTTGTGAGTGGCCATTAGTTGGTGAAGAAATGTCAGTAGCTTCAGAAAAACTCAGTTAAGAAGATGTGGAGCAGAAGATCCATAACTGCTTTGTATTTGATGTAAGGCTCCAAGCCAGTCATTGTGATTAAAATAATTGACAAGACAAACACTGATTCCTCACTTAGGGAGTTTATGATAGTAGACAGCATAATTTAGACAATTGATTCTGAATGAGCTTAGAAGTAGATGCCTTCCCAGAGTTTCCAGAAAGAAAAACAGCCCTACTAGTACCTTGATTTTGGCCTCAAGAGACACTAGACTACTAATAGAGGACCCAGCTGAATCATCCTCTGTCCAAATTTTCGGTCTATAATACAGTTTGATAATAAATTCACAATATTTTGAGCAACTGTTTGTATAAATTTGTGACAACAGCAATACAAAATTAAAACACTAACTTTATGAGCTCTGTTATATTAAATTCCTAAACTTTTATTTCCACTTTTGTAAAATGGGAATCAATATGACAATCTAAGTAAAATGCTCATATGCTAATTTAAGCAAAATACTTAGCACTATTACTGCTATATAATGTATTTTTTCAATACATAAAACTACAGTTCAATATATTTTTTTCTACATCATGATTTCCATCATGTCATATCAAACATAAATTTGAATATGCAATCTAAAAAATTAGCAATCACAAGCTACCACTGCTGAAAGGAATACTTAATTGTGCTACTAAGCAATGTTTAATGATGCTACACAGAAAATTTCTCAATCTATGTATTTAAGTTAAATAAGGATTTCTTCCCCAAACAGGGAACTATTTTCCCTAACAAAGAAGTAGAAGACATACTCATCATTGTGAAATACATGGTGCTGCATATGTAAGATGATTACAGGATTCAGGTCAGAGCCAGAAACCCAGTCTTGTGGAAAAATAGAAACATCATTCTACATGAATAAGTAAATATTTTGCACTTTGGATGATTCATTGTCAAAATCAACCCTCCTTTGTAAATAAAACAGATTCTACATAAACTCCGAACAGTTGGGTTAACAAGAATATAAAATGTAAACCTTGATATTAGAAAATAAAAACATCCTATCGCCTGATTGACATCTGAAACACAAGTAAGAATAAAGGACAGAAGAACAAAAGAGAGAAAAATAGTAAATAAAAAAAGATGACTTTTCAGTTAGGACCATTTTCAATATTTCTCTAATGATGTTACTGTGGTTATCGTTAGTTCCACTGAATTTTATCTGACTCATGGTGACTCCATGTCAACAGAACAAAAAACGGTCCATTCCTATGCCATCTTCATAATCCATTGTTGAGGCATCCTGGTAGTTTGAATGCCTCTTAAATTAGTAATCTCATCTCCCACCACTTTGTTGTTGTTATTAGATGCTGTCAAGTCATTTCTGACTTGTAGCAACCACAGGTACAACAGAATGAAACACTGCCCAGTACTGTGCTATCCTCGCATCATAATTGTAGCCACTGTGTCAACATATCTTATTGAAGTCCTTCCCCTTTGTGCTGACCCTCCTCTTTACCAAGCATGATATCCGTGTCCAGAAAATATCCTTTCTGACAAAATGACCTAAGTTGGTGAAACAAAGTTTGGCCATTCTCACTTCTAAGATGTATTCTGGCTGCATATATCTCCCAGGACAAATTTGTTGATTCTTTTGGCAGTCCATGATACTTTCAATATTCTTACCAACACCACAATTCAAAGTCAAAAATTCTTCTGCAATATTTTTTATTCATTGTCCTGCTGTCACATGCGTATGAGGAGATTGACAACACCATCGTTTGGGTTAGGTGCACTTTAGTCTTTGCTTGTTAACACTTTAAAGAGGTCTTTTGCATCAGATTTGCCCAGTGCAATATAATGTTTTATTTCTTCACTGCTGCTTCCATGGGTGTTGATTGTGGATCAACTTTAATCTTTTCTCCATTTATTGTATTACTTGTTGTTCAAGTTGTGAGGATTTTTGCTTTTATTTATGTTGAGATGTAAGCCATACTGAAGACTGTAGTCTTTGATCTTCATCAATAAGTCCTTCAAATCTTCTTCATTTTCAGCAAGCAAAGTTGTGCCATCTGCATATCACAGTTCTTAATGAGTCTACTTCCAATTCTGATTTGATGATCTTCTTCATACAGTCTGGCTTCTCTGATTATTTGTTCAGCATACATGTTGAATAAGTATAATAAAAGGTTACAATCCTGACACACACTGTTCCTGATTTTAAACCATGCAATATCCCTTTGTGCTATTCAAATGATGGCCTCTTGGTCTATGTTTGTCAATGTACAGGTTCCCCATGAGCAAAATCAAGTGTTCTAGAATTTCTATTTTTTGCAATGTTATCCTTAATTTGTATGATCCTCCCGGTGTAATGCCTTTCCTTAGTCAATAAAATATGAGTAAATATCTTTACCTATAAAACATACAACACTGCATCTGACAATATTCTATTGAAATCCCTAGGATTTTCTTTTCTTTTTGATCCATGAAGTTTTCAATGGCTAATTTTCAGGAGTAGATCACCAGGCCCTTATTCCTAGTGTGCCTTAGTCTGGAGTCCCTGCTGAAACCAGTGCACCATGAGTAACCATGCTGGTATTTGAAATCCTATGGCATTGGATCCAGATTCACATGCAAGCTATCACAGTGACACAAACTAAGAGATAAGTGCTGGTCTCTAATGATAGAACTCATAAAATAACATCAGAAAGCCATGCTTTAAAGCTTACGTTATCTGTTTTTATTCAAATTAAGTAACTATGTTTAAAAATAATGTAATACACATTCCAAAAAAGTTGTTCACTTGATTTAAACTAATATATTTGTTTGATTCATTCAATTTTGAATTAGGGAATTTCCCAGCTGCTGTTACTTTGAGATATTAAGCTCAAGGAGAACTTCCCTGATGAATTTAGCCCATATTCTTGTACTCAAATGAGGAAAACGTTTGACAGAATCCTCTATCATTTAGTCTTATCTGTTTTTTTTTTGTACAAAATATTGAAATATCTTTTAAAAATTCCCTACAATGTTGACAGAGGTATTTCAACTTTATGATAACTTTTAATGTTTTCAAATATTTAAAGAGAAATGTTTGAAAATTTTACATCTATTAAAATATCTAATGGCATTTATAAAAATTATGCCTTTGTTATTGTAAATTAATCAAATAATTTGTTGTTATATTGTTAGGATCCAATTCAGGTTAACCATATACACAACAAAAGGAAAAGCTGTCCAGTGCTTTGCTGTCCTCACAATCCTTGTTACACCTGAGCACATTGTTGCAGCCACTGTGACAATCTATCTCATTGGGGTCTCTTCCTTTTCCACTGAATTCAACCTTATGAAAAATGATATCCTTCTCCAGAGAATGGTTCCTTCTGATAGTATGAGCAAAGTAGGTGAGATGAAGTCTGTCCATTCTCACTTCCAAGAAATAGTCTCGCTGCACTTCTGCCAGGAGAGATTTGTTCATTCTTCTGACAATCCATGGTACATTCAGTATTGTTCACCAATACCACAACTCAAAAGCATCAACTTTTTTCCAGTCTTTCTTATTCATTGTCCATCTTTCACATGTATGCAAGGCTATTAGATTACCATGGCTTGGGTTAAGCCCACCTTAGTCTTCAATGTGACAATTTACTACCCTTCAGCACTTTAAAGAAGTCTTCTTCAGCAGATTTTCCTAGTGCATTATGTTGTCTTACTTCTTGACTGCTGCTTGCATTGGTATTGATTATGGAACAAAGTAATATGAAATCTTTGACAACTTCAATCTTTTCTCCATTTATGGTGATGTTGCTTATTGATCCAGTTGTGAGAGTTTTCTATTCTCTCTGTTGAGGTGTAATCCAGACTGAAGATTGTAGTTTATAATCTTCATCAGTAAGTGCTTCTAGTCATCTTCACTTTTAGCAAGCAAGGTTGTGTCTTTTGCATATTGCAGGTTTTTAATGAGTCTTACTCCAATCCTGTTGCCGTATTACTTTTCATATAGTCCAGCTTCTCATATTATTTGCTCAGTATACAGATTTAATAAGTATGGTGAAAGGACACAGCCCTTCCTGATTTTAAACCATGTAGTATTCCTTTGTTCTGTTCTAACAACAGCCTCCTGGTCTATGCACAAGAGCTCTGGTAGCATAGTGCCTAAAGCATTTGACTGCTAACCAGAAGGGTGGAGGTTAAAACTCATCAACCACCCCTCAGAAGGAAGATTGGGCAATCTACTTCCATAGTGATACTGTCTCAGAAACCAAGGAGGGGTCACTATGAGTCAGATCCAACTTGACAGTAGTGGGTCTGATTTTTTTGGTTTGGTCTATGTACAGGTTCCTCATGAGAATAATTGAGTATTCTGGATTCTCAATCTTCTCAATATTATCCATAATTTGTCATGATCCACACGATCGAATGCTTTTGCATAATTAATAAAACACAAGTAAACATCTTTTTGGTATTATTTGCTTTCATCCACGATCCATCTGACATTACCATTGATATCCCTCCTTTCACATCCTTTTCTGAATCCAGCTTGAATTTCTTGAATTTCTGTAAGTTTTCTGTCATAAACTGCTCAACCATTTTGAAATAATCTTCAGCAAAATGTACTCACATTTGATACTAATGATATTGTTTGATGAGTTCCACATTCTTTTGGAGCACCTTTCTTTGGAATGGGTACAAATATGGATCTCTTCTAGTCAGTTGGCCAAATAGCTGTCTTCCAAATTTCTTGGCATAGACTCAGTAAGTGCCTCTAGAATGGCATCTGTTTGTTGTAACATCACAATGTGTATTCTGTCATATCCTGGAGCCTTGTTTTTCACCAATTCCTTCAGTGCTGCTTTGACTTATTTCTTCAGTACCATTGGTTTTTGTTCATATTCCACTTCCTGAAATAAATGAACATTGACCAATGTTTTTTGGTTCAGTGACTCTGTGCATTCCTTCCATCTTCTTTTGATGTTTCCTGCATCATTCAATATTTTGCCCAGAGAATCTTTCACTATTGCTCCTAGAGGCTTGAATTTTTTCCTCAGTTTTTTCAGTTTGGGAAATGCTGAGTGGATTCTTCCCTTTTGGTTTTCTAATCCTGGGCTTTTGCACATTTCCTTATAATAATTGACTTTTTCTTTTCAAGCTACTGTTTGAAATATTCAGGTCAGCTCTTTTACCTTTTCATTTCTTCCATCTGCTTCAGCTGATCTCCATTCAAGGACAGGTTTCTGAGTCTCTTCTGATATCCTTTTTTGTTTGTTTATTTTTTAACATCGGGTTTTTTTTTTTTTCCTTCTTCCTTTCTTGTCTTTTTAATGACCTTTTGCTTTCTCCATGTATGATATTCTTGATGTCATCCCACAGCCCATTTGGTTTTCTGTCATTGGTGTTCAATACATCAAATCTGTTCTTCAGATGATCTCTAAATTCAGGTGGGATATAATCAAGATCATATTTTGCCTCTTGTGGACTTCTTTTAATTGTCTTGTACTTAAACTTTAACTTGCATATGAGTAACTGATGGTCTGTTCTACACCCAGCACCTAGCCTTGTTTTCTTTCCACAGATATAGTCAATCTGATTTCTGTGTCTTCCATCTGTCTAGGTCCATGTGTAAAGGTACCATTTGTGTTGTGAAAAGGTATTTACAATGAATAAGTCATTGGTCTCACAAAATTCTATCACTAAGGCCTTATTTTCCAACTACTGGTGACTCTTCTTTGTTTTCAAATTTCCCATTCTAATCATCATTAATAATTAATACATCTTGATTGCATGTTTTGTCAATTTTAGACTGCAGAAGTTGGTAAAAATCTTTAATTTCCTAATCTTTGGCTTTAGTGATTGGGGCAGAAATTTGAATAATAGTATTAAATGGTCTTTGCATGCATATAGATATCATCCTATCACTGGCAGCATTGTACTTCAGGATAGATCTTTAAACATTCCTTGTGACAATGAATACAACAGCATTCCTCTTCAATTTGTCATTCTTGGCATAGTAGATCACATGATTGTCTGATTCAGAATGGTCAAAACGAGTCCATTTCAGCTCTGTAATGCCTAGGATAACAATCTTTATGCATTCCATTTCATTTTTGACAAGTTTCAGTCTACCTAGATTCATACTTCATACATTCCAAATTCCAATTATAAATGGATGTTAGCAGCTGTTTCTTCCCATTTTGAGTTGTTTTCTATCAGCAAATGGAGGTATGGAAAGCTTTACTCCATTTATGACATTAAGGTTAACTCTCCACTGAGAAGGCAGCTCTTCCCCAGTTGTATTTTGATTGCCTTCCATCCTAAGGGGATCATCTTGGATCATATCAGACACTGTTTCAGTGCTTTTCATAAAGTTTTCACTGAAAATTCTTTGAGAAGTGGATTCTCCCTCCTTGCTCCTAATCTGTCTTAGTCACAGAAATTTGTCCACATGAGTGACCTTGGTGGTATTTGAAGTATCAGTGACATAGCTTCCAGCCTCATAGCAACATGCAAGCCACCACAGTACAACAAACTGACAGAGGAGTATCAAATAACTTATATAGTGTTAAACTAAACATTATTGATAAGAGATTTTATTGTACTGCTTTAAATTTTTAGAAATATAGCATACTTCTACCAGGAAATTACATATATCCAAGGTTTCCACTTGGGAGAAAAATTCAATTACAAATACAAGGTAGTAGAAAGACTAATATTAAACTCTTCAGTAGTCAAAAGACCCTTTTATAACAGATTATTCATGGCCAAGGTAGAAGCTATTTGCAGTTTTTAATCAGTATGTGAAATAACATTTACAAAGCTCATTTTTGTTCAGTATCCATTGTGACAGTATTCCAACTTTACTACCAGATGGTCTGACATCAGGCCTTGTAAAAGCAGGTTTTCTACCATATATTGTTATTGATGCAAAAATTGTTCTGTTCTAATCTCATCTTGGAGCCCTGTTGTGCAGTGGTTAAGCATTGGACTGCTAACCAAAAGACTGGGAACTTGAACACACCAACTGCTCAGTGGGAGAAAGAAGTGGCACTTGGATCTGTAAAGTTTATAGCCTTGGAAACTATGTAGGGCAGTTCTCGTCTGTCTTATGAGATCTCAATGAGTCATAATGGATTTAACTGCAGTTAATTTTTTAACCTCCTCTTAAATTATTATGAAATATAACTGAAAGAATTAGGAAGGAACAAAAATACTAATGATATTTCACTGGCAATAAAACACTAGTATCAAGCCATAAACCCTTTATTTAAATACTTCTTTTGAACTCTGGTAACATAGTGCCTAAGACATTTGACTGCTAACCAGAAGGCTGACATTTCAAACTCATTAGCCACTCCTTGGAAGAAAGACTGGGCAATCTATTTTTGTAGCGATACTGTCTCAGAAAACCAAGGAGGGTTTGCTGTGAGTTGGAACTGACTTGCCAGCAGTGAGTTTTTTTTTTTTTTTTTTGAGTTATGGTTGCCAAAATAGGTGGAAGTATAAATATATTTTGCTGCTTATGTATATAGTCTTTGTTGTTAGGTGTC
>NW_006922749.1:250572-252120 GCF_000298275.1 Orycteropus afer afer
AGGACGGAAGTGCATCAGGGTTGTATCCTTTCACCATAGTTATTCAATCTGTATGTTGAGCAAATATTCTGAAAAGATGGACTATGTAAAGTAGAATGTGGCATCACAATTGGAGGACGATGCATTAACAACCTGCAATTTGCACACAGCCACAACTTTATTTGCTTAAAGTGAAGATGATTTGAAGCACTGACTGATGAGAATTAAAGATTACAGTCAGTATGGATTACACTTCAACATAAAGAAAACAAAAATCCTCACAAATGGACCAATAAAATAGCATCACAGTGACTGGAGAAAAGATTGAAGTTGTCAAAGATTTCATTTTACTTGGATCCACAATCAACATCCATGGAAGCAGCAGTCAAGAAATCAGACATCATATTGCACTGGTCAAATATTATGCAAAAAAATTCTTTGAAGTGTTGAAGAACAAAGATGTCACTTTCAGAACTGAGATGCACTTAACCCAAGCCATGGTATTTTCCATCACCTCATGTATGTGAAAACCAGACAATGACTAAGGAAGACTGAGGAAGAGTTGATGCTTTTGAGTTTTGATGCTGGCAAAAACACTAAAAATATCATGGAATGCCAGAAAAATGAACAAATCTATCCTGGAAAAAAATACACCTGGAACACTCCTTGGGAAATAGACTGGCCAGACTTTGTCTCACCTAATTTGGTCATGTTGTTAGACGGTACCAATCCCTGGAGAAGGATTTCATGCTTGGTAAAGTGGAGGGTCAGGAAAAAAGGGGAAGTCTCTCAACAAGATGTATTGACACAGTGGCTACAATGAGGGCTCATAAATAACAAAGATTTTGAGGATGTTGCACCACCGAATAGTGTTTCATATTGTTGTAGATATGTCAGTGTGACTTAGAGCCAATTCAACAGCACCTGACAACAACAACAACAATGGTTTGTTTCATTTGAAAATGATTTTTCAAGTAAATTTTGATCGCAAATGATAGAAGAATCCAATTGTGTTTCTGCATTAGTCAATAATTCAACAAGCTCGATTTTTCCCTCTTGTAAAAAGATTATCATTTTCTTCCTGAAAGAAAACAATTTTTAAGAAATCATATTTCCTGTCCTTCCATTCATTATTGTATGGTTGGTATAACAAAACAATTTGAGAATGATTTGTTCTTTCTTCTTAGAAGTATATGGTGAGGTCAAGATTTTCATGAAAATCAGGTCTGCTTAACATCTTGGGTTGTCATTTCTAGCTGGCTGATTGTCAAATGTTGATGGCAGAATTCCAGACTGACATCTGACAATTTGGGGAAAACTACTAAAAATTCTTCACACAAAAACACAAGATGCACCAGTACACTCTGTTAACATTTCCTTTTTTTTTTTTTTAATTCATATTTTAAGAGTACTCTTGGTCTCATGCCACATACATGTCATTAAGCTGGTCACTGAAGAAATGCAAAGATGAATGTTTATTGTTGTTGTTGTTTGTTGTTATGTGCCATAGTTACCTTAAAATGAATAGATTCATATTTCTTTTTACTTTATTCTTTCCTTGAATCCTCA
>NW_006922750.1:0-590 GCF_000298275.1 Orycteropus afer afer
TAAAACTCAAAATCATTTGGAGGAAAAAAAAAAGGGGGGGGGACCATGTTTGCTGGTCCAATAGAGCCTGGTGGAACCACTGAGACTATGGCCCCTAGTTGCCCTTCAGATCTGGAATTGAACCCACACCTATGGTTTCCAGCCAAACAAAAGACAGGTATATGAGTTGAACATTTACCTCAAGTAGATACTCTCCCTGAAGAGAGCAATCATGGGAGAAAGAAGGGCCACTTATGCCCAGGGAGACAGCTCAGCGGTCAGGAGTCTATGGAGGGATGGACACAGAGAAGAGGTAACTATGGGGAAGAAGTGGGAGGGAAGCGGTTGCATTGTGGTAAATGTCATGAAAGCCATACTGCTTTCCACAATGGTTGTACCATTTTACAGTCCCACCAGCAGTGTATGAAAGTCCCAATCTCTCCACAACCTCACCAGTATTTGTTATTTTCTGTCTTGTTGAACTTTGCTACTAGTGCTGGAGCAAGATGGTACCTCATTGTTGCAATGTGGTCAATGTCATGAAACAAAGTATATGTAAACTGCTGTATGGAAAGTGAATTTTCTCTGTAATTCTTCACCCAAATCACAAT
>NW_006922750.1:690-6471 GCF_000298275.1 Orycteropus afer afer
AACTACTACTACACTCGTTACAGTGGTGAACTTCAGAAAAATGTTGAGCAAAATGACCTACCAGTTGTCCACTACTCTATTCCAACTAATTATGACTCAATATTTAACATAATAGAATTATGCTTCCCAGAATTTTCTGTTGCTATAATATTAGAAGCAGATAAGGAACCACTAGATGGACTCGAACTGGCAATTAGTGCTGAGAACAAACTGTTTGTGCCAGTAAGAAACTTGAGTAAAAAGAAGTGAGATACAAAATAGCATATACTGTGTACATACATAGTGCTCAAAGATATGCAAACTTCTGTATGGGGTTAAATATGAAGACGATGCTTTCCTTGGGAGAAGGGGGGAGACAGGTGTTGTATGTGTAGCTTTCTGGAATTATATAAATCTTTCTGTCTTTAAACCTGAGTGATGGCTACACATCTTTTCCTTTTATGGTTATTCATTGTTGTCCCACATGGTTTTCATTTTTAATTCTATGCTCTATACATATATTAACAAATAATAATAATAATAATTACCAGGCTTGACACACTGCAATAGACTTCAATTGAAATAGAATAAAATCTAAAGTCCTTATTTTGATCTTTAAAGTGCTCTGCTATCTAAGCTCTGCTTTTACTCTTTTCTGTATTTCTCTCTTTCTTTTTCCAGGGAAATAACTTTGGTCTGAGACTTAGCACAACTAGATTATTCCTGCTTCATGATATTTTCTTTGTATTTTTTCCCCGCATCATTATAACGGTATGTCATATCATTCTGACCTCAATTCTCAAATTTTAGTATCTGGCATAGGCCATTCCTGACAATCTAAAGCCTAACTATTTTCCATGACTTACAGAAAACAAAGAAATGCACCTCTTTATTTTTCTGTGATCCACAGACGTCTGTGCAATCTCTCTCTTCCTATCTATTTTCTCTTACATTAAGCACACTCTGCTTACTCTTTATGTTCCTGCTGTCTGCACTGACTTTGCTCTTTCTTAACATTCCAGGCTTGCTCTGGACGAATACTTGGCTATTAGTGTTCTCCCCTATTTCTAGCTCAAAATAATTAACTTGAAGTCCCTGTTTCACCAAAGAGGGTAGGATATTTTAGAATATTGCAATGAAACACAAAGAAGAAAAATTCTATAGTTATTTCACCTATTTTTCATTTTACCAATTCATCTGACCTACCCACATAGAAAAGAAACCTGGTGAAATTTACCCCAAGTTATACCAAGTATACCCTCCATGTTGGAAATCAGGAGGTGACGCATTCATGAGTAGGGACTAGAAAGGATTTTCCTATCATTTTGTCTGATGTCTAGCACAGAGGTCCCTGTGGGTGGGCTGTTGCTGGACAAAGTACTATTGACACTGGTGCCTTACAAAGGTCACATTCAAGGGAGTACAATGGTAGGGACAGAGCTGAGAGAGGATATTATACTCAGTGACAAGAAGGGTTGTAGTTTCAATAGAAATGGGACTGACTATTACTGTACATTTCTAGTAGTTTCTCAAATAGTATGTTTGAACTGATATCTAGCAACAGATTTTTCTTTTTTAACTTACTATGTTCAATGTCATAAGGAGCTCTGGTGGCGCAGTGAATAAGGCACTTGACCGCTAACTGGTAGGTTAGTGGTTCAAACCCACCAGCCACTCCTCGGAAGGAAGGTTGGGCAATCCTACTTCCGTAGTGATACTGCCTCGGAAACCCAAGGAGGGGTCGCAATGAGTCGGGGCCGACTCGACGGCACATAACAACAACAACAACATGAGTTGGAAACGACTCAATGGCAATGAGTTTGGTCTGGTTTGGCTTTTATATTCAATGTCATAGTTCAAATAGGCATGATGATATTAACCATGTCTTTGCTGGACAAATGTACTAGAGCCCTCAAACACCACATGTGATAGTCTTATAACAGCATTAAATACAATTAATCCTCAAGAAAGGTGTTTGGATTGACGCATTGTAAAGATAAAAATAATGTATGATTGAGATTGTTGTACTCTAATGCATTGAGGTAATACTGCAAAGTCCTGTCTATTTTATTCTTCTGCTTTTATATTGTTTCCACTAATTGGATTTCAATTCATATTTACTTATGCTTGTGCATTAAAAATACTACTTAAAAGTTTTATTTGTGTTATAAAAGTAGACTTTTGTTTTCTATAGGAAACAAATGACACATCATAAAAAATACTGATAGTTTAAATATAAAACACAGAAAACTTTATAATTCCTACATAAAAAAAGACATAACTAGTCAAATTTAGTAGCTCTTTAAATGATCAAATTTTATAATTGGAAAGTATTTTCTATTTAAAAATAGCTATCCTGAAAAATATTAAAAATCTTGTAAACACAAAAGACTACAGGGAGATTAAACATATTTAATTATTTTCTTGCCAGGAGATCATTTTTCTCAAAAGAAAAGTAATGAATCTTCTTATAATCTATCTTATAGAATATTTTCAAATGATTTTTTTCTTTATTTCAATAGGTCACAGGTTTTATTTCTGATTATGTTGAAATTATAATTAAGAGAAGTTATTCATAGAAACATTTACATTTTATAGTAATAAAAATGAAGGAAATTTGGAGAATTTTCCTCTGGCAATTTATTCGTCAATAATATGAAGTAAGTTTTTTGTTCTCCCAAAGCATACACATTAATTTGTTTAATCTGTAAATACATAAGTCAAATATATCTACACAGCAAGCTGACTGTCTTCTATGACACTCTATGACATTCCTACTTCAAGTATTAATTTTAGGTTAAAATATCAAATTTAGGTGAAAATATTAAAAAAATTCAATTACATATATATATACATATTTGGATTTATGATAGAAAACAATTGATAAAATATGTAATAATTGGATATTACACATTTGATAACACACACATAAGTTCTGTGGAAGTGGAAGCTGTCTATGTAGCACATAAGAGCACAAAAGAGAGAGAAATTAGAAGCCACTCCCAAGGAAATTGAATCAGTGGTGCTCATAGATACTTACAAGAATCTAAGGTAAGTGGTCACAAAGAAGAAAAAAATATCATGATGTGAACTATAAATTTGGAAAGATAGATTTCTGAGGAAATAACAGATGCTATTTCTTTCAAATTATTTTAAAATGGGATACGCAATTCTTAAAAGAAAGAAGTGTACTAAAAATTGTAACACTACTAAAACAAAGAATATAATAAACCTCAAAGGTCTGTCACCACTGTCAGTCAATTTCGCAAAGGCACAGAACTGTTTCTTTCAATTTTTCTTACAATATTTTCTTATGATTTGACCAGTCAATTGTTAACATTTCCAGAAAAGGATACTCCAATGCTCCATATGAGAAATTGATAGCTCTTGCTGTCAAGTGTTGACTAGAGCTAAGTAAAATGATGCCTCCTCCATCATCTTTTCTCAGATGAGATCAAAGTCGATTAAAGACATCACAAGATCTGTTCAAGGCAGTGCAAGCCAACGGCAGAGTAAGTCAGCAGCAAAACCAGGAACAGGATCTTACATCTTCCACAAACAGGACAATATCCTAACAAAGAGTTTATGCTTCCTTCCTTTTACAAATTGAAGTTGGTGATTACTGTTCTTTCTTCCCTCCCTCCCCCCTCTTCCTTCCCCCATTCTCCCTTCCTTCCCTTCTTTTTCTTGTTATTTCTCTTGCTCTGTCATTAGCTTTTTTACCACGTTTCAGGATCAAAACCATAATTGAATTTCTTCCCACCATTTTAATGCTAATTAACAATTATTTTTCTTAAATATGATACTGTCCTAGTAAGCATTATGTTCTTTATGAAGTGACACTAATAAAACCTGGAAGCATATAGCTTTACATATACTATGTGTATATAGATTTTTGGTTCCTGTTGTAAACATGATGTTATTGTTGTTGCTGTTATGTGTCGTCAAGTCAGACCTGACTCATAGCGACCCCTCCTTGGGTTTCCAAGGCAGTATCATTACGGAAGTAGATTGCCCAACATCTGGTAGTTGTTTACAGTGTGAGTTTAGCTTATGTAGAAAATTAGGAACAAACCATGTAGAAAACTTAAGGTATACCTGTATTTAATTCTAATAGTCTCAAGCATCACACTTTATCACAAATACTTGACCATTACAAAATATTCATTCTGTGTCCTTCAAAAGCTGGAAATATGTTAAATAGCTTTATAGAAATATTTTTAAAGTATTTTATTTTGTGTCCTAGCCCTGTAGTAACTAATTTGTATGTTTTACCTTCCTTACTTCTCACTTTATCTTTCCATAAGTTCAATGCATGAAATCTGTTAATGATTCGCTTTTATGCAAGAACATTATTAAGGCACAATTTAGATACCTAGGAGCCCCTGGGTAGCACAAATGGTTAAGTGCTCAGCTACTAACCAAAAGTTTGGTAACTTGAATCCACTCAGAATATAGGTCTGGTGATTGGCATCTGAAAGGTCAAAGCCTGGAAAACCATAGGAGCAGCTCTAATCTGTCCTTGGGGTTGCCATGAATCAGAATCAATTGGGCAGCAATTAACAATGGAAACAGATAGGTACCTACTTATTTAGTTTTTTGAATTAATTAAATAAACTAGGAAATGTGAAGTGCTTAGAATTATAAAAAACTAAAATATAGTAACCTTTCAAGATTATATATTCTTAACTATTTTAATACAAGCTACATACTGAGTAATAGGCACAGTTAGAAAAAGGGACACACAAAGAGTTAATACCTGAAAAAAAAAAAATATGCTTTTGAACAAAGCCAAAATAAACCGATGTGGCCAATCAATAATCCTACATTATTGTGACCAATATCTATTCCTATACATTTATCCAACACCCATCTCTCAGTTTGTCATTAGTAGTAACTTGTCTGTTTCTATGACACCAACAGCTATGCCATCAATAATTCAAATACTATCAGAGTCACACGTGATGAACAGTTTGTGGTGATGCTTTCAGATTAGAACAGACTGGGAAGAAAATCCTGTTAATCTACCTTTAAAAACCAGCCAATGAAAACTTCCCAGGTAGCAACAGAACGTATCTTATATAGTGTTGGAAGATAAGCTCCTTAGGTTGGAAGAGGATCAAAATATGACCAGGGAAGAGTTGCTTCCTCAAAGTACATTTAATCTTAATGACAAAAATGTGCCCTGCTGGGCCTTCATTTGCTAATGTGACATGACTCAAAATGATAAGTAACAGGTACTTAATAGTAATCAAAATGTGAAAATGCAAAGTATAAACCCAGGAAAACTGGAAATCATCAAAAACAAAATGGAACACTTGACCATCAATATCCTAGGAGTTAGTGGAGTAAAAAGGACTGCTTTTGATCATTTTGAACCTGACAACCCTACTACGCTGGGAAAAATAGAAGAATGAGAATACTTTCATCATTAAAAAACACATTTCAAGATCTATTCCAAATTACAACACAATTGTTGTTGTTAGGTGCTGTTGAGTTGGCTCTGACTCATACAGACTATGTACAAAAGAACAAAACACACCCTGGTCCTGTACCACCTTCACAATCCTTGCTATACTTGAGTCCATCGTTGTAGCCACTGTGTCGATCCATCTCCTGAGGGCCTTCCCCTTTAAAGTTGGCCCTCCACTTTACCAAGCATGGCATCCTTCTCCAGGAGATGGTCCCTTCTGACAACAGGATGAAAGTAGATGAGACGAAGTCTGGCCATTCTAGCTTCCAAGGAGGATTCTGGTTGCACTTCTACCAGGACAGATTTGTCAGTTCTTAAGGCAGTCCATG
>NW_006922750.1:38144-43882 GCF_000298275.1 Orycteropus afer afer
TAATTTGTTATGATCTACACAGTCAAATGCCTTTGCATAGTCAACAAAACACAGGTAAACATCTTTATGGTACTCTTTGTTTTTAGACAAGATCCACGTGATATCAGTAATGAGTTCCCTTGTTCCATGTCCTCTTCTAAATCTAGCTTGCATTTCTGGAAGTTCCTTGTCAATATACTTTTGTAACCATTTTTGAATTATCTTCAGCAAAATTTTACTTGCATGTGATGTTAATGATTTTGTTTGATACTTTCCACATTCTATTGGATCACCTCTCTTTGGAATTGGTACAACTGTGTATCTCTTCTAGTCAGTTGGCCAGGTAGCTGTCTTCCAAATTACATGGAATTTCATAGACCGGTAAGTTCCTCCAGTGCTGCATTTGATTGTCAAAACATCTCAATGGATGTTCCCTCAGTTCCTGAGTCCTTATTCTTGCCAATTCCTTCAGTGCAGCTTCGTTTTATTCTTTCAATACCACTGGTTCTTGATCATATACAACTTATTGAAATGGATGAACATCAACCAATTCTTTTTGGTACAGTGACTCTGTGTGTTCCTTCTATCTTCTTTTGATGTTTCCTGCATCATTCAATATTTTGCCCATAGAATCTTTCAACATCACCACCCAAGGCTTTAATTTTTTTCTTCAGTTCTTTCAGCTTGAGAAATGCTGAACATGTTCTTCCCTTTTGATTTTCTAACTTCAGGTCTTTGCACATTTCACTATAACAAGTGACTTTCTTTTCTCAAACTGCTCTTTTAAATATTCTGTTAAGCTCTTTTATCTTGTCATTTCATCCATTTGCTTTTGCTACTTTCCATTCAAGAGCAAATTTGAAAGTCTCTTCTGACATTCATTTTGGTCTTTTCTTCTTTTCCCATCCTTTAAATAAACTTTTGCTTTCTTCCTGTGTGATATTCTTGATGACATCTGGTTGTTGTTTGTTGGTGTTCAATGCATCAAATCTATTCTTCAGATGGTCTCTAAATCCAGGTAGGATGTAACCAAAGCCATATTTTGTCTCTTGTGAACTTGTTTTAATTGTCTTCACCTTCAACTTGAACTTGCATATGAGAAATTGATGTCTGTTCCACAGTCAACTCCTGGTCTTTTTTTGGCTGAATATTTTGAGCTTCTCCATCACCACTTTCCACAGATGTAGTTGATCTAATTCCTGTGTATTCCATCTGACAAGTTGCACACGTGCAGATGCCATTTATGCTGTTGAAAAAAATATTTGCAATGAATAAGTGTAGGTCTTGCAAAATTCAATCAGTGGATCTCTGGCATCATTTCTATCAGTAAGGCTATGTTTTCCAAATATTGGTGATTTTTCTTTGCTTTTAAATTTCACATTCCAATCACCAGTGGACTCTATTTTGAGGAGACAGCTCTTTCCCAGTTGTATCATGAGTTCCTTCAACCTGAGGGCTCATCTTTGGGCACTGTAACACACAATGTTTCATAGCTATTCATTAAGGTGTCTAGTAATATATCAGACAGTGTTTCACTGGTGGTCATATGAGAAGTGGATGGCCCCTTCCTTCTGTGTCTGGCTTCATCTGGAACATCTATTGAAATCTGTCCATTATGGGTGACCCTACTAGTATTTGAAATACTGGTGGCATAGCCTGCAGCTTCACATCAAAATGCAAGCCACCACAGTACAACAAACTGACAGACAATTGGTGCATCCTAGGTATTACTGATCTGAAATGAACTGGTATTGGCCATTTTGAATCTGACAAAAATGTGGCCTACTGCACTGGGATGACAGATTGAAGCAGAATGGCTTCAAATAGCACACATCATAAAATCAACATTCCTTTCTTTAACTAAGGAGGACTTGTATTATCTGCTTATATCTAGCTCTTTTTTTTTTTTTTTCCTCTTATCACCTGCTTCTCTGTTAACTCCACTGACTTTCTTGCTTCTTTAAACTTTTCAAATAATCTTTCATTTTAGGACTTTGTCAATTGATGTTCTCTCTTCAACTGTCTTCCATGAAATATTTTCTTTTTTTTTTTCCTCTCTCAATTTAATCAGATTTTAGCTTATATGTCCCTTTTTAGAAAGATCACCCCAATTTTTCTACCTAAAATAATAGGAACAACAATATCTCTTCTTCTCACCTGCTTTATTTTTCACTGTAGCACTCATTATCATTTGACATCATATTATACCTCATTTAAAAAAAAAAATTCCCTTTTATCATAATCTCACTACCTTGAATCAGGCACTTACACTAAGTTTATTGTTGTTTCATGATTAGTTGCCGTCTAGTCTATTCTGACTCATGGTAACACCTTATGTACAGAATAAAACTGTTCCTTAGGGTTTTTCACTCTTTGTTTCTGGTAGCATAATGCCTAGGGCACTTGACTTAGCTAACCAGAAGGCTGGCAGTTCAAGCCCACCAGCCACTCCTTGGAAGGAAGATGGGCAATCTACTTCCGTAGTGACACTGCCTTGGAAACCCAAGGAGGGGTTGCTATGAGTCGGGTCCAACTTGACATCACATAACAACAACAACAACCAGCAGTTAAGTGCTCAAATGCAAACCACAATTTTGGGAGCTCTGGTAGCGTAGTGGCTAAGGCACTTGACTGATAACCAGATGGCTGGTGGTTCAAACCCACCAGCCACTCCTTGGAAGGAAGATGGGGCGATCTACTTCCGTAGTGATACTGCCTCGGAAATCCAAGGAGGGGTCGCTATGAGTTGGGTCTGACTCGATGGCACATAACAACATTAACAACAACAACAGGGTTTTTCAGGCTCTACTCATCAGATCTCAGTCCAGGATGCCTCTAGGTGAGTTTGAACCACTAAATTTTTGGCTAATAGTCTACTGCTTAACCATTTATTCCACCTAGTGATTCTATGAAGGATCTGTTTTGTTACAGTGAATAAGGCATTCAACAGCTAACTGTGGGTAAGTGGTTCAAATCTCCCAGCTGCTCCATGGGAGGAAGATGAAGCAATCTACTTCTGTAAAGATTTACAGCTTGGGAAACCCAATGGGGGTCACTATGAGTTGTAATTGACGCAATGGCAGTGGGTTTGGTTTGGGTTTAGGGACTTCATCCAGTGCAGAGTAGACACTTATTTAACTCATTAAAACCAAATCAGTGTCACTAAGTTGGATCTGACTCATAGCAACCCCTCCTTGGGTTTCTGAGGTGGTATCACTACGGGAGTAGATTGCTCAGTCTTCCTTCTGATGAGTGTCTGGTGGCTTTGAACCAATAGCTTTCTGGCTAGCAGTCAAATGCCTTAGACACTACACCACCAGAGATCCCAGACACTTATTAGCATCAATAAATATTTCTTGAGCAAATGATGACACAAATTTTTCTTTTCAAATTCAAATAATATCTGGGAATAAAACAGTTGTGCTACCTCACTTGAAAACACCACTCTTACCTCTACTGATGTCAATGATTCATTACCCACTTTGTGCCAGCCACTCTGGCCTTTGTGTCAACCACTGTATTGCATGTACTGTTGGGAACTCTGGTAGCATAGTGCCTGAGGCACTTGACTGCTAACCAGAAGCCTGGTGGTTCAAACCCACCAGCAACTCCTTGGAAGGAAGATGGGACAATCTACTTCCATAGTGATACTGCCTTGGAAACCCAAGGAGGGGTTGCTATGAGTTGGGTGCAACTCGATGGCACATAACAACAACAACGTCTATTTTCCTAGAATGATCTTCCTCTTCCCTCTGGATCCCTTGATTTGACTGCATGATACACACCCTTAACATACTTTTTACTTCTATAATCAATATTTTCTGTGCTATATTTACTGAGATAAAGGAGTATGTCATTTTGGTGCATACTCTATCTTAATCACTTAGTGAAATGTAAAACATAGGAAGAACTCAGTAAATGTTAATCAAATGCTTGATATTTAAAGGTATTTTTTTTTCCTACCAGGTCGGTTTTAAAATTTATTTTTCCATATACATATGATTTACAAAATAGTAACAGAGATATGAGTAGGTATGTGTCACTTCTTACTGATTTTCCGTAAAACACACGATGCATTACCTTATTTTCCCTTCTGTTAGTTTCTTCTTCTTCTTCTTCTACTCCTGCTTCTGCTTCCTCATTCTCTTCTTTTTCTTTTTAATTTACACAAGGATTATTTTTCCTGTTATCCTCCATAATCCTTCTTATTTTATCTTCTGTAATGACCTTTCATCATGATACACATCATACCTTTAATCTCTATGGATTTAAAAATGGTTTTATGGAGACCACAGCTTCCTTCTTCACAAGATGCCAAACCGTTTTCTAAATGCATTTTCTGGTTTCTGTAGTAAATCAACTGTAGACTCTACTACGACATGCAACTCCTCAATGATATGCTTTTACTTTTACTCATTAGATTTTTTTATGCCTTCCTTCTTTATTTCCTGTTTACTTATCTTTGAATATGAAATAGCAGTTTAGATCTAACATCGTGTTGGTAGCCAGGATGCACAGATTACCTTTAAACTCAAACCAGTTGGAAAAATATGACTATAAATAACAGAATACACAGGGAGGGGAATGGGACTTTCAGAATTTACATAGAAAATGCATGATTTCATCACCCAGCCCCACTTCATGATAGGAAAGAGTATCTGCCTCTCTGAAAACACATTTACCACAAGGATGAAGTTTGATACCTGAACAGAATTAGAGCTCTTCCACTGCAGAGGAAGGAGGAAGTCGATTTAGGGTAAGAAATTAATGAGTATTGTCACACAGAGTATAAGCTTTTTGATGGCACAAGTTTTTATGTGTTTCAGTGAATGATGCATCCAAAGTGCATCTAAGGGTCTATCACTTAGAAAGTAGTCAAAAATTATTGTTAAAGGAGTGTGATAATTTTATCATATGGGTTCAGATTAAACCACCTTCCCACATATATGATGTGTGGCAGTCTGAGATACAAAGTTCCTAGCCCATATCCCAGTGCCAGTAGGTTTATTTCCCCCTATCCTTGTGCACCTCTAAAAACCTGAATATCTTCATGTTTTGAAAAGTACAATTGGGCAGGATACACTTCTGCTCATGCTCTTTGTATCTCAACCTGGTGTGCTTTACTTGTGGTGATGACATGGTAAGTCACTGCATTAAACTCATGACATTTCTTGTTCAGTATTTTTCTAGGAGAGTAGGCACACAGGAACCAAGGGAAAAAGTACATATGAGAAAGAGACAAGTGCAAAAGAAAGTATTTGGGAAATTCCAAAACTTGGTCCTGCAAATAAATTGCTCTAAACTAGAGAACTCAGAAGGGAGAGTTTAAGAAACAAACCATGGGGTGTGATTTTGGCAAGGTAGGAGAGAGGGATTCATGGTCATGATATAAAAGTGTTCACCATCATACAAAGAGAACATTTAAAATAAATAACTATTGAAATAAATATTTTAGAGTTGAAGGTAGTGCTTTAAGTACTTTAAAAACAGAAGGAGTAGAAATGGCTTTGATGTAGGGCAAGAATTTATGGCTGACACAGGCTGATGTGGGGGGATGGGAAGAAGGATGGTAGAACTCTGAGAAGAGTTCTCCTTGCAACTGGCCACTAGAGCTTTAACTCAGGAAAATACAAACCCCATACTTGTGCTCCACTCTCAACATATGAAAACTTTGTAAGAGGATATGATTCAGGGAAAACACAGAGCCCCATATGCCTACCTGTGGTAAAAAAGAGTCAATAAAAAGTTCTCATATGTTG
>NW_006922750.1:45337-50942 GCF_000298275.1 Orycteropus afer afer
ACACCATCATGTAGGCTAAAGGACAAGATGTGGTCGACATAAAGCTTTCCAGTGTCAGAATGTTACATACACACCACCTCTCACCCCAGACCTAAGAGATCCTATGGCACCCAGGAGAAATTGAAGAAAAATAAACTTGAGGTTAAATTATTTGTTATAAAAATTGACCAAACTTAAAATCGAAAAGGCTTACATTACTTTGAATTGGCAAGATAAATCTCTGGTAGCATAGTGCCTAAGGCACTTAACTGCTAAGCAGAAGGCTGGGAGTTCAAACCCACCAGCCGCTCCTCAGAAAGAAGTTTGGGCACTCTACTTCTGTAGTGATACTGCCTCAAAAACCCAAGAAGGGGTCATTGTGAGTTGGGTCCAACTGGACAGCACATAACTACACTGAAAACATGGAAAAATAATGAAGGATCATATGGTAATTTCAGTTTAGTTATAGGAAAATAAAGTTTTATTTACAACCATTTATGTTGTGATTGTAAAATGTGAATAGAATAAGTACATTTCTTCATTTAATGAGGAAAATGCTGTAGAAAATAAGAACTAAAGATTTCATTTTAGAATGTTAAGGCCAAGTGTTAGAAAACCTGCTATATAAATTGTAGAAACTTTTACCTGGATTTTTCTTTAAGTGATCATAAAATGATCCACAATTGTTATATGCCCTAAATAATACTCAGAGTTCAAGTTTATTTATATATTAAACAAATGTTATTTGAAAAATTTCCTCCCAACCACAGCATTTAATACAATATATGAAACAAGTCCTGATTATTATTTTTTAAATTACTGGTGGGTGGATGGTTTTATTTATATTAGTAAATAATATGTAATAAGACTCTATTATTATCAATGCTATTCAGTATTTACCAAAGATTCATTATGTCAGTGGAATTTCATGAAGTCACAGGATCTATACCTCAAGAAAGTGCTTGTTAACTTTTTAAATAATGATTCTTTTAGCCATATCAAGACTCACTTCTTAAACAGGAATAAATCTGTACCACTCCAAGCACAATATAAATGGTATTATGAAATTAATAGTGTCAGAGAAGCTATTTTTGATAAGAGGTTTACCCATAAATATGCACATTGCCGGGATGTAACTTTAGTTACTAAGGAAAATATTTTTATTTAAATTATTAGTGAACATTGTAGTTAACAGCCAGATTTCTCTTGGGAGTACGAAGGTGTCTCTGCCCTTGGAGAGCAGGTTATGTGTCTTTTATGCTTGAGAAATTCATTTATTTGGATATTTCTTTGGAAACATCATACAATTAAAATCTTACCCATCTCTGTACTTTGAGAGAATAAGGCAGTATAGTTACGAGCAACTCTGAAAGGTGATTACTTATATACTGATACCACAGGGTCACCCTAAGTCAATGGCAACAGATGCTGGTTAAGTATATTAGAAATATATCTGTATGATTTATTTCAGTGCTACTAAAATAGAAGATTTTCTTACTGTGGAGATGAACTTTCTGACACATGTATTTCTTTCCATATGTTAAGGCTAATTCTTTACAGTTAACCCTTCACTGTATCTAAATTTATCTTGGCTGTGGTGGCGTAGTGCCTAAGGCACTTGACTACTAACCAGAAGGTTGGTGGTTCAAACCCACCAGCCACTCCTTGGAAGGAAGATTGGGCAATCTACTTCAGTAGTGATACCACCTTGGAAACCCAAGGAGGGGTCGCTATGAGTTGGAGATGACTCGACAGCACATAACAACAACAACAATAATATTGATGTTTATTGAATTTATTTTTTTTCAATTAGGTAACTGTGGTAGCTAAGTTTGTGTGTCAACTTGGCTGGGCCTGGTTGAGTGGCTGGGCCTCTGGGTGTAGTTATTCCCCAGGGTGAAATTAGCAATTAACTCCATGGTGGAATCTACTGGAGCAGCTGAGTAGTTGCTTTAGGGATGTGGGCTGCTTCCAGTATAGAAGAGCAATGCTTCTAGGCAAGCTTGAACCATACATGTGGCTGAGTCTTTGTTCAGCAGCCTGCCATGTTCTGCTGATCTTGGGACTTTCAATGGACTTGAATCAATGGCCTGCCATGTAGTTTGGTAATGCTGGGACTGTGCCTTTCCACTTGTTGACCTCGGATTTATCAGCCTCAGTGGCCAGCAGCTGCCCAAGTGAAGAGATGTCTCTAGATTCAGTGGGCTGGGAGTAAGAGGTAGAGCTGAAGCCCAAGCCCCTAGAGCCTGGTACCTTGAACTAAGATTTCAAGCTTCCAAATCTGTAAGAGAGGAAACTCTTGTTTCTCAAAGCTATCCTATTTGTGGTATTTCTGTTCAAGCGACACTAGGTAACCAAGACAGAAACCAATATTCCTAGCCCCTCCAAGTGATTTATTGGTTAATCTGTTTTATTATAGGCATTGCATATTAATTTCTTACTTATAGTAATACTGCTGAATTCATTACTGTTTTCAATTCATTAAATTAGTTATGTGCCAAAATATCTTTATAATAATATGATGTATTATTTATAAAATTATGATATATCTCATACAATGCCTATCATGTCCTTCCTTTGTACTCTGTAATTCAGTTTTCCTAATTTATGTTCATACAGATAACTTTAGAATGCATAAGAAAAACATTTTAAAATATGTGGATATTTTGATTGCAGTAATATCGTAGAGGAGCTCTGGTAGCAAGGCACTTGACTATTAACCAGACGGCTAGTGGTTCAAATCCACCAGCCACTCCTCAGAAGGAAGATGGGGCAATCTACTTCCATAGTGATACTGCCTTGGAAACCCAAGGAGGGGTCGCTATGAGTTGGGTCCGACTCGATGGCACATAACAACAATAACAACAAAAATATAGTAGTGCCTAAGGCATTTGACTCCTAATCAGAAGGCTGGCAGTTCAAATGTACCTCTGGTAGCATAGTGGCTAAAGCACTTGACTGCTAACCAGAAGGCTGGCAGTTCAAACCCACCAGCCACTCCTCGGAAGGAAGGTTGGGCAATCCTACTTCTATAGTGATACTGCCTCGGAAACCCAAGGAGGGGTCGCTATGAGTCAGGGCCAACTTGATGGCACATAACAACAACAACAACACTCCTCGGAAGGAAGATTGGTTAATCTATTATCATAGAGATATCATCTCAGAAAACCAAAGAGGGGTAGCTATGAGTCGAATCACCTCAACAGGAGTGAGTTTTTTTAGAGTATCAAAAGTCTGCATTATTTTTGGAAGCATGTCTTATTTGTGTAGCTATATTGTCCATCCAAGAACACTAAGAAGAACATTTTATCCAATTATTTTATTTCTAAATTTGTGTTTATACTAACCTAGTCATGTCATCCTAATTTCTTATCAATGTTATATTAATAAAATTATAACCAAAACAAAGTCAAACTCACCATCATCAAGTTGATTCCAACTCATAGCAACCCCCATTGGGTTTCCGAGGTGTTAAATCTTTATGGAAGTATGTTGCTCCATCTTCCTTTTGCAGAGCAGCTGGTGGGTTTGAACCACTGACCTTCTGACTAGAAGCCAAGTTCCTTATCCACTATACCACAAGAGCTCCTTAATAAAAGTATATGTTTTCTTATTTATCAACCAAGAATATATGTGTGGTTACATACATATACGTACATATGTATGCTTACATGTGTATAGATAAACCATATGAATATATAGTTATCTATATAGATGTTTCTATAAGCAAATGTATATACATGTTTGTGGGTACTGCATGCATTTTTATGTAGAAAATAAAGCATATAGAGGACACAATTATGAATATTTCTTAGGTATAACCAAACACCTTATGGGATTGGGTTACTGGAATGAGGGATGAATATTCTAGGAATGCAACACAGTCAAATGGCATAGAATCAGACTTAGATGTCATTGTTGTTTTTAGGTGCCATTGAGTCATCTAAAACTCCTGGAGACCCTATGTACAGCAGAATGAAACACTGCCCAATCTTGTGCCAGCCTCACAATCCTTGCTACTCCTGAGCCCATTATTGTAGCAACTGCTTCTATCCATCTCTTTGAGGATTTTCCCCTTCTTTGTTGACCCTCCACTTTACCAAGCATGATATCTTTCTCCAGGGAATGATCCCTTCTCACAACGTGACCAAAGTAGTGAGACGATGTCTGGCTATTCTCGCTTCCAAGGAGCATTCTTGCTGCACTTCATCCAGGACAGACTTGTTAGTCCTTTTAGCACACCATGGTACACTTAACATTCATTTCCAATACAACAACTCAAAAGCATTAACTCTTCTTTGGTTTTCCTTATTCATTGGTCTTCCAGCTCTCACATGCATAAGAGGCAATTGAAAATACCATGGCTTGGGTCAGGAGCACCTTAGTCTTCAATGAGAAATCTTTGCTTCTCATCACTTGAAAGAGGCCTTTTGAAGTAGATTTGCCCAATGCATACAGCATCTGACATCTTGATTGCTGTTTCTGTTGGTGTTGATTATAGAACAAAGTAATTGAAATCCTCGACAACTTCAATCTTTTCTTCATCCACCATGAAGCTGTTTACTAGACCAGTTATGAGGATTTTTTTTTTTTTTTTCTTTACAGTGAGGTGTAATTCAAATGGCGGATAGGAGTCTTTAATATTCACCAGTAAGTGCTTCTAGTCATTCTCACTTTCAGCAAGCAAAGTTCTGTCATCTGCGTATTACAGGTTGTTAATGAGTCTTCCTCCTATCCTGATGCCACGTTCTCCTTCATATAATCCAGCTTCTCAGATAATTTGGTCAGTATACAAGTTGAATAAGTGTGGTGAAAGGATACAATCTTGACACATTCCCTTCTTGATTTTGAACCATGTATTATCCCCTTGTTCTGTTCAAATGACAGCCTCCTGATCTATGTACAGTTTCTTTCTTTCTTTCTTTCTTTTTTAATTGTGATTTGGGTGAAAATTTACAGATCAAATTCAGTTTCCATACAGCAGTTCATATACAATTTGTCTCATGACACTGACCACAATTTACCACAATGCAACAGCTCCCCTCCCACTTCCTCCGATAATTACCCCTTCCCTGTGTCCATCCCTCCATGCACTCCTGCCCCCTCAGCTGTCTCCCAGTGCATAAGCAGCCCTTCTTTCTCCCATGATTTTTCTCTCCAAGGAGTGTATCTATGTCAGGTAAATGTTCAACTCATATGTCTGTCTTTTGCTTGTCTGGAAACCACAGGTGTGGGTTCAATTCCAGACCTGAAGGGCAGCTAGGGTCCATAGTCTCAGTGGTTCCACCAGGCTCTATTGGACCAACAAACCTGGTCCCCCCAGTTTGTTTTATTCATTTATTTTTCGCCAAATGATTTTGAGTTTTGTTCCACATTGATCTCCCTCTCTATCCAGGATGTCCTACATAGATCCCCTTCCAAGAGGATGATAGTGGTAGCCAGGCACCATCTAGTTCTTCTGGTCTCATAGTTGTATAGGCTGCAGATTGGATGGGATACCAGTTGCTAGGACTAATTGTTTCCATGAATTTTTGGTTTTCTTCATTCTTCTTTGCTCTGGACAAGGAGAGACCAATCATTGCATCTAGATGGCAGCTTGCTAGCTTTTAAGATCCCAGTCGCTACT
>NW_006922750.1:66104-68081 GCF_000298275.1 Orycteropus afer afer
GTTTTCTAATTCCAGGTCCTTGCACATTTCATTATAGAAATTGACTTTGTCTGCTTGAGCTGCTCTTTGAAATCTCTGTTCAGCTCTTTTATCTTCCATATATTTTATCTACTCTCCACTCAAGGACAAGTTGCAGAGTCTCTTCTGTCATCCATTTTGGTCTTTTCTTCCTTTCTTGTCTTTTTAATGACCTCTTGCTTTCTTCATGGATAATGTTCTTGATGTCACCCAACAATTCATCTGGTTTTCAGTCATTGGTGTTCAATGTATCCAATCCATTCTTTAATGGTCTCTAAATTCAGGAGGGATATTACCAAGGTCATATTTTGGCTCTTCTTGGCTTGTTTTGTCTTCAACTTAAACTTGAATGTGCATATGAGCAGTTTATTGTCTGCTCCACAACAGCTTCTGGCCTTGTTTTGGCTGAAGATATTGAACTTCTCCATCACCTCTTGCCACAGATGTAGTCAATCTGATTCCTGTGTGTTCCATCTGGTGAAGTCCCATGTATAGTTGTCACTTATGTGACTTAAAAAAGGGGTTTGGAATGAATAAGTCATTGGTCTTGCAAAATTCTATCACATGATCTTCAGCATTATTTCTATCACCAAGGCCATATTTTCCATCTACTGGTAACTTTTCTTTGTTTGCAACTGTTGCATTCTAGTCACCAGTGATAATCAACACATCTTGATTTTATGTTCAGTCAATTTCATACTACAAAAGTTGGTAGAGATCAACAATTTCCTCATTTTGGGCTTTGGTGCTTGGTTCATAAATTTGAGTTATAGTAGTATTAACTTGTCTTCCTTGTAGGCATGTGGATACTATCCTATCACTAACAGAATTGTACTTCATGACAGATCTTGAAACACTCTTTGTAGTGATGAATGCCACACCATTCCTCTTTAATTTGTCATTCCCAGCATAGTAGATCATATTGTTGTCTGATTCAAAATGGCCCAAACCAGTCCATTTCAGCTCAATAATGCCTAAGATATCAATCTTTATGCATTCCATTTCATTTTTGACAACTTCCAATTTTCCTACATTCATACTTCATACATTCCATGTTTCAATTATTAATGAATGTTTGCATTTGTTTCTACTCATTTTAAGTCATGCCACATCAGCCAATGGATGTCCCCAAAGCTTTACTCTATCTGTATTATTAAAATTGTCTCTACTCTGAGGATCTATACCTTCCCCAGTCAAATTTTGAGTGCCTTCCAACCTGATGGGTTCATTTTCCAGCAGTTAATCGGACAATGTTTTAGGGCTATTCATAAAGTTTTCCAGTAATATATCAAACCGTATTTCACTGCTACTCATAAGGTTTTCACTGGCCAATTGTTTGAGAAATGGATGACCTCTTCCTTCCATGTCTATCTTTGCCTGGAATCTCCACCGAAACCTGCTCACCATGGGTAACCCTGCTAGCATTTTGCAACACGGTGGCATAGCCTCACAGCAACACAGAAACCACCACAGGATAACAAACTGACACAAGTTTGTCTCCCTTAGCTGTTCCTAACCCCTCTACACTAGCTTATGTAGGACAATGGCCTTAAAATAGAACCAGCCACAAGTAAAAAGCAACCCTTGAGCTCTGGCCCACCTATGTCAGGCCTTGGCCTTAATAAAGAGTCACCTCCAAGCAAAAAACAGCCTCCAAGCTCTGGGCCCACCTTCCTCAGGCCCCAGCCTTAATAAAGAGCCACCCTCAAGCAAAAAACAACTCGCTATCCCCAGGCCAGCCTACCTCAGGACCCGATCTTACTATCCAGACTTAGATAAAATGTAAAAATAAACCTAATAGTAGTGTTATCGAAGTTGTGTAATCCTTAATGTTAAAAGAACTCCAAAAAATGTTAGAGATTTTAAAACACAAAATAACCTATTCAAAATACTTGTTGTTGTTGTTGTTATGTGCCGTCAAGTCAAACCTGACTCATAGCGACCGCTCCTTGGGTTTCC